>NC_040905.2:54443378-54748474 GCF_004126475.2 Phyllostomus discolor
ATCCTCATAATTCAATTTTATTGAAAGTTTTTATCATGAAAAAACATTGCATGCTTTTAAATGCTTTTTTCTGCACCTATTTTGGCAATTATATGATTTTTTCTTTATTTATTAATGTGGCATGCCACATTAATTGATTTGTAGATGTTGAACCATCCTTCCATCCCACGATAAATCCCACTTGATTATGGTGTAAGATCCCTAACATAATGTTGAATTCAGTTTGATAAAACACATTTTGTTGAATATATTTGCATCTAAGTTCATCAGGAATATTGGCTTATAATTTTCTTTTCTTGTGGTGGCCTTGCCTGGTTTTGGTATCAGAGTAATGCTGGTCTTGTAAAATGAGTTTTGGAGTGTTCTTTGCTCTTCAACTTTTGGAAGAGTTTGAGAAGGATTGTTGTCGATTTTTATTTAAATGGTAGAATTCACCAATGAAGCCATAAGATCCTGAGGTTTTCTTTGCTGGGAGTCTTTCAATCAATGATTCGGTCTCCTTCCTTGTTATTGGTCTGTTTAGATTTTGTATTTCTTCATGATTCAGACATATAAGTGGCTAATAAGTACATGAAAACATGTTCAACATTATTAATCCTAAGTAAAATGCAAATCAAAACCACAATGAGATATCACCTCACACCTGTTAGAATGGTTATTATCAAAAGCTAAAAGATAGCTGTTGACCAGAACATGGAGAAAATGAAACCCTTGTACACTGTTGGTGGGAATGTAAAGCAGTATGGTTGTTACAGGAAACCATATGGAGATTCCTCAAAAATTAAAAAAAAAATACCATAGAGAATTACCATATACATAATCCAGCAATCCCAATTTGGGGTATATATCCAAAGGAAATGAAATCAGCATATCAAATAAATACTACACTTCCATGTTCATTGCAGCATTAGTCACAATAGCCAAGATATGGAATCAACCTAAAAGTCCATCAAAGATAAAGAAAGTGATATATAGAGAGATAGATAGAAAGATATAGATATAGTGTGTGTGTGTGTGTGTGTGTGTGTACATGCATACAGTGGAATATTTCATCCTTAAAAAATAAAAAATCCTGTCACTTGTGACAACATGAATGAACCTGCAGGACACTATGGGAAGTAAAATAAGCAAGACAAATACTACAGGATCCCACTTACTCATGTATGTGAAATCTAAAGAATTCCAGCCCATGGAGACAGATCATAGGATGGTGGCTGGCAAGTGGTGGCAGAGGTTTGTCCATGGTGGTAGTGGGGTAATGGGAAGATGCTGGCCAAAGGACACAAGGTTTCAGCCAAGCAGGATGAATAAGTTCTGAAGATCTGAAGTGCACCATGGTGACTATAGTTAATAACATTGTGTTGTACACTTAAAATCTGCTTAGAGTATAAATCTCTAATGTTCTTACCACAAACAAAAAAACTAAGTATGTGATGTGATGGACCTGTTAACTAACTTACTCATGTAAACATCATTTCACAACATATATGTATATCAAAATATTACATTGTATGCTGTTAATACATATAATTTTTATTTGTCAGTTATTCATCAGTAAAGCTGCAGGACATTTTCTTTAAAAAGAAAAAATATTTTTAAATATACATGCAATCTATATGGAAAAACATATTTAGGGAGATTTTAAATGATGTTTTAGAATTTTTTTCTCCAATGTTATGACTTATTTTATAATTTTCTTAAACTTCTATAATGTACCATATATTAGCTTTATAGTGCATACACTACATAAAATAATCCTCAATCAAAAAATTCCCTGTTGTTGTTTTTCTTAATGTAGTTCTATTACTTAAACAGCATTAGCAGGGTGGGAAATTCCAGGGAAGGAAGGAAGAAAGGAAGGAAGGGAGGAAGGGAGGAAGGAAGGAAGGAAGGAAGGAAGGAAGGAAGGAAGGAAGGGAGGGAGGGAAGTCAGAGTAGGGGTGAGGGTGAAGAAAGAAATGAGAAAAGTGGGAAAAGACAAGGGTGGGCCCAAAAGGGCAGCAGGGCTGTTGAGCCCATAGCTCACATTCCCACAGAGCTTCAAATGTATATATTTTAATGTTTTTTCCAAATCAAGTTTTAAATCAGATATGATATTTTTAAAATTAAAGTATTGATTTGATAAATGGAAATACTGAAACTATGCCATAGTTTTTAATACATTTCAAAATTTCTTGCATTCTCCTTGTCTTCTTTCTCTTTCTTTTTCCTCCTTCTTTTTCATAACAGGAACCTCAGAAAATGGAAGTGCCAGGGCCTGTTTTAACTTTACAGACTCTATATTTATAGCATAATGTACTAATGTTCTTAAGTAAATTTTTCCACATCACATATTGGCAAAAAATAAAACAAAATCAGAGCTCTGAAGAAATCTCCCATTTTTCTTAAGATCCTCCATCAGCCCTGGAAAAACTGTATTAGAGAGTGGGACTAGGAGGTAGAGAAAATTAAGTAAATTACAACTAACACTGAGAAACCACACATAGTAATGAATAGTGCGGAGTTGAAATTAAGTGAGAGAAAATAGCTGATTTAGTATGTTTTTAAGACATTAAGTTCAAAAAAGGAAGGCCTAACATAAACAAGAATATTTTGATATATCACTGCACATTTCACCTTTAAAAAATGATTTTGCACTTATTTGCTATCATTTATCTGTTGCTTTTCATCATGGTCAGATGAAAAGAAAAGCTGGGTCTGAAACTATAAAAGAAAATGCTAACAGATGTAATGGTAGAGAGAACTACATTTCAGAGTGAAAACCAAGTTTATACTGCATCATAGCATTACACCAGGGCCACACAGATTTTCTCATTGCTTATAGCACGGAGTCCTGCAACTTAAAAAAAACACAAAAACTTGTTTTATTTTTTTCCAAAGACAGTTACAGAAGTGTGCGTGTTTTGCATGTACCTTGTGTTGCTTCAAAGCAATATTTCTACATATAGAGCCTCCTGTCCTGATAGTATGTGACCATACACGTGGGTCTGCAGTACAGTGTTGGTTCATCAAGTAACCCTTGTATCCACTCATCACTTTAAGCAACAAAATGATTAGTCAAACCAGAATTGTTTTTGTCAAGGCAATTTTTTAAAATATGGACAGTTTTTCTTAAAAGAAACCATAGGTACTTTACATATCTCTAAGTGGTAATAGTAATATTTTCAAATAATGCTTTCCAGTGCTCCAAACTGGGGTTAATTCAACTGGGTCCAGGAGTAAGGATGGAGTCCCTCAACATGACTGAAAATTAGGGAAGACACTAAAGTTATCAGGATTTGGAGTCCTCCCTGCTTCCCTAAGGACAAAAGTCGCAATGAGTGCGCTTCTCTAGTAAAACTGAGCATAACTCACTTTTAATTTTTTCAGTTTTGATTTAAATGTAACAACCCTTCAACTATCCATCCCTGATCAAATATATCAGGAAGCAGCATTTAGTTATGAATAAAGTTTTTGAAAATTGGTATTCTCTAGAAGTAAACCTCAGTGATTTGGGATCAAATTGATTTGATTTGCCTTTCTGTTACAGACTTTCCTGGCTTACAAAAGTAGTAGAAATTGATCTTAGATCTCAGCACAAGGATAATATTACGTAATTCTTAAAACTGATAACTTTTACCTATTTCTTTGCATATATGAAAGCACAAAGTTTGTCGAAAACTCATCTCTAACAACTAGAGCACAGGTGGCAAACACAAGGTCTGCCGATTGAATCCGGCCCTCCACCTTGTTTGTTCCAGCCCGGCACCTTGTTTTTACACGGGCAGCAGCAGCACCAAGCTCTCACTTAACTGTTAAGGAGATATTAACAGTTAATATGTACAGACTGTACATTTATACAGTCCTAAATTACATTCGGCCCTTTAAAGGCAACCGTGAGGCTGATGTGGCCCCTGGTGAAAATGAGTTTGATACACCTGAACTAGAGCAAACTGCTTAACAAGATATTTTTTGTGTACTAACTCTTAACTTTAATTTACTTTTTCCCTTGCTTTCTTCTTACCCTAATTTTCTCATTTATTTTATTATGTTGTGAGTATCTTACTGTAACAATTCTTCAAAAAATAAATACAAAAAAAACTTCCCGATTATTTAAAAATAGGCGTTACCTTGCTTGCGAGACTTATGAACTACATATTAATGCCTAATGTTAACCATGAAAGGATAGAGAAGTGGCAAAGATGCATTTTATTATACAATAAATATATAGTGATTCAAAAAATTTAACCATACAGTAAGATCAAAGGTGGAAATAAAAAGATCCCTCCCCAACAATCTTTCCAATCCTACCCCCAGAGGTAACAGTGTTCACCATTCTAATTTACCTCTCCAGAATTCATCTATGCATTTATAATATAAATGTGTGTATAAAATATTTAATAGCATAATGGGATCACACAGTACTTATTGTACTGATATGTTTTTTTATATTTATTAAGCATCTTCCAAATATCTATACTTCTATATCACTTTTAAGATAGTCTTTTGTGGTATAGATAGACTATAACGTATTTATGAAATTCCCATTCATATATTACAGGTTTTTATTTTTCAAATAATTCTGTAGTGAGTATCCTTGTATTTAACTTGCTATTCCAAGTCTACAGTTACAGAATTCTACACTGAGATTTGTTTTACAGTGAAATTCTGTACTAATAGCAAGAAGTAAAATAAAAGGAGGTTTTAGCCTGGAAAAACCAAGTGGTAAACATATAAGGAGGGAAAAATCTGGGGTTTTTTTAACGTTCATACTTGTTATCAATAACAATGGTGGCTCTCAAACTAGAAAAGGTAAAAATAAAGAAAATACATTTGAAAGGAATTCAATAAAACCTGTCTTCACATTTACTGGTTCTGCTACTCAGAGAGTCAGTGACATTTTCAGCAAGTGTCAGGAAGTGGATCTGAGGTGCAGGACTGAAAGTTCTGGTCAGGATTTGGAGTTTATAGATTCTTGACCCTTATTTCTCAAACTATTAAGACTGAAATTGCTTGTCACCTTTTCATTTGATAATAAATTGAGGTCAATTTTGATTTCAAGTTTCTCTTCGGAGTTAATAAGTATAATAAGTTTGAAAACAGGATGGCAGAAACATATACTATTGATAAACAATTCTCTTAAGTTAATCCATAAGAACTTCAGGGATGCCTGCTCAAACCAAACTAAAAGAAGTTGAAACCCTAAAGATTCCATTGGTGTAGTGCTGTTGTCTTTCACCTGAGGTCCTTTGCAAGGGCACACAGGCATGTGAATCGATTGTCGGACCCCCAGACAGTCTTTCCTTCCTGTTGATGAGGCTTCTTTCAGGTCTTTCCTAAAATTCAACTACCTGACAATGAGCCTTCTTTCAGGTACTGATATGCACTAAATCCTTCCTTATTTCCCCTTTCTAAATCACCCAGTTTGTACTCTAGCAAAGAAATATACCTATACCTCATCATTTCACCCACCATGCATGCTGCCATGGTGCACTGCCCCAAGCTGTAACAGACTTCTGGAAAGAAGAAAAGGGGGGAAAACCCTCCAAAGAGCAATCATGACTTTGGTATTTTGGCATCTTTTTGCTGGCCAAACAATTTTCAATTATTTGAATAAAACTGAAAGAGACCTAATAAAGTATTCAACTTATAGTTTTGTGATTAATACATAGATATCCATTTATTTTTGATAACATTAAAACTTTAAAACAAACAAAAAACAGGAATAGAATTGCTTACTAATACTCATTACAGGGAACAATGTAAAATTTCTGACTATTGAAAGAAAGTCTCCATGTATTATGATTTCTCATCTACAAAATGAAGGAACATAATTTGATGTTAGATTTCATGTACTACCTTCTACAAACACTGTTTATTTCCCTGAATCCATAGAGACATTTTGATTACATCATTATTGAATAGCCAGTTCAGTAACTATCCTAAATATGAAAATATGACTAATTAAATATGATTTGACAGTAATAATAAAAATATCATTGATTGAAAGCTTACTCTGTCAGCTACTATATTTGATTCTACTTGCATTTTCATTTAATTATCAAGTTAAAGATATTACCTTGAAATATTATTAAACATAATTTGTTGTATTTTTCTCCTACAACATTTCTTCCTTTCAGTGAGGATTCAGCCAGGCTTTTGTTGTCTTACTTCAAGAGTATTGGTTGATGTTGCAAGAGTTAAAGCAGAAGTTGTTGAACAACAGCCTCATCTCTACCTGTTTCTAAAACATAATCTATTTAAGAGATTAAGCCAGTTCATTTCAGAGAGGGATAGGAGAGAGACCAGTCTTTGGAAAGTAAAGGGAGGTATGGAGAGAATAGACAGAAATGTTCAGAGCTGTGAAAATAAAAGATTCCTTCAAACTTTAAAAGAACGTGTGTGCCAGGTGGTGAGCATTATGTTCCTGTGTAGTAACCTAGGGGAAGAACAGGACTTCAGAAGGGGTGGCTGCAAGGTGCAGTCATGGAGGCTAGACAACTGGCCAAAGCTTTTAGCCTCACATCAATCTAATATTACCTCCAAACAGCCATGCCAAAGCTGAGCACTAAAGGCCTGTTTTCTAATGGATCACTTGGAAGTGGACAATTTATTTTACATAGGGAAGAGTGGAGAATTGAGCTTTACTTTCAAGGTATCAATAGGATGAAAGCGCTTTGGTGTGTTCTTGTGCAAATATAAGATGATGATGAATGCTGCTCTTCTTCCAATGCCACCAAAATCAAGATGAGCATAACATCACTACTCACCAGCTTGGGCACTGGTGCCTCAGCATTAGATTTAAATTAAGTTAGAAAATGAAAGTGTTATGACATTTCATATAAAAAATACAACATAGCTATTATAACAGATAGCTATATTATAGTTCGATAATATTATAAGAGATAGCTACTACAATTTCCATTTTCCAGATAACTATGGTAGCCTTTGGTACTTTGGCTAGGTATTTTTGATTCTCCTCCTGAGCACAGGGTAGGTTTTTACCTCCTTCCTCAGGTAGGCATGGCCATCTGACTTGTTAGCCCAGTCACATGAGTGCAAAGGTATGCATCACTTCCAGGTGGAAGCTGTAATGCAGGTTTACCATCCCCACAGAGTTTTCTCTCCTCTCTGCCCCTGTGATCGGCAACACTTCAGATGGTGTCTGTTCTGCAGTTTGAGTTCTGGAGTGAGGATGGCATGGAGAGGGTCCACCGTCCCCCACAAGGACATGAAATGTGTACAAAACGTGAGTCATTTTGATTTAAAACTTCAAGATTTGGGGGTTTTCTCCAGGGCATAAGCTGGTCTGTTCTACCTAGCACAATAATGAACCTGAGAGTTAAGTAATTTGTGTATACTTCTTGGTGAATCCATGCTGATTTCAAACATAACTTTTCTTTCTAAGTGGTCAGTTAAATATTTAATAAATATTTATTAGGTACCTGTGGTGGATACTGGCCAGCAGTATCCATCCCTGCTGTGGATGCCTCGTCGAAACACAAGAAAAACATACACAGAGACAACCAGGTCCTGTGGGGAAATAGAGACGAAACGGCCACTCTCCCTAGTGGGGAGCACCTCGTCTTTTCCTCCAAGCAGGCTTTTATTCTTGAATACAAATACTGTTTGCAAATTACAAGTAGTTAGCTTTGAAAGGCCCTGGAAGATCTCCTGCTGGGATCCTAAGCCAGAGATTTTGGGGGTTTTACCATTTAAAAAAACTATAGGACTTAAAAATTTAGCTTCGTTTCCTCCCTGTGCCTTCATATTTTAATTAAAGAGCATCCTCCAGCAAGCAGATCTCACAGGGTCTTTCATATTCTGTGTCTTAGGCCTGATTACCCCGGGGGGCCCACCAACTCTGGTCTGGACTGCACCGTCCCTGTTATTTCCGAAGGTAATAACATTGTCTCCTCCTGAGTCTGGCAGAGGAGACAAAGGCAGCTGGGAGACTTGGATTTCTCAAGGACTCAGGCTTTGGCAAAGCCAAGGGGTCAGGAGACAATGTTGATCACCACATCATTTCCATAGCCCCCTCAGTTTCTTCACTTAGGGCATTCCCAAGTGATTGCATCTGTCTTTGATTCATTCTCTTTCCTAGAGAATTGTTACCCGTCATCGACTGCTGATCATGCAAAGGGAGCCAGGCATTAGAACAGACAGCGTTCATGCCAGGGAAATAAGTTTTTGTCTCCTTAGCGTCTCCTGGTTCAGAGGCTTCTTGCTCAGCCATAGTCACAGGTGGTTACAGATTCCTAAGACCAGGCAGGTACCTCAACAGGTACCTACTAAGGACACAACCTGTTAAGGAACTTTAGAATTGGATGTTGAACAATTCAGATGGGCTCTTTCCATCAAGGAAGCTACTCACAGTCTGCTTAACCATTGTTCAAGAATTTGACCAAAAGCTTACATTAAATTTATAATTTTTAGAGGGGATAACATTTGTCTAGATTTGGGGGACCACTTTTTTTTCTATAGTTTCTTAGAGTTTAACCACAGTTGTTGCATGATCACATCTGCAAGTTGTCTAAATATTATGGGATATAATTTATGTGGGGTAAAGGCGTGAATTAATTTAAAGCCACAAAGTAGTCTCTCATTATCTCTGCACCTCTCTTGCACTTCAATTCCCTCCTAATAATGTTTATTCTAGATTTGCCAGCTTGAAAATTATTTCCCTAGATGGAGAAAAAGGAAACAAAACAGAATATGAATGAATCTACTCTCTCTGTTTTGTTGCTTAACATTACATATTTTGTTATAAATTGCAAAATTTTTTGAGGAATATGGATTGTTTTGAGCAGAAGTCTTCTGCAATATAGCCAAGAAATGCTACTTATTAGGAATAAAGACCACTTAATAACCAGTGGAGCTGAAACTAAAAATGTATACGTAGGTGTTCAAATTGCTGAGCTAACTTGACATAGGTGTTCAAATTGCTGAGCTAACTTGATGAGATTAATCTGTGTTTGGGAGAACTTAGTGGAGGAGCACCTGGGATGTTTTAAGTTCAGCATAACACTCCAGCTAAATGCAGTATTTTTAATCTGAGGAAGCCTTGGGTAGCACTTCCACATTTTAATGAGCACAGAGTTACAAGTTTAGATAAAATCTATAGAGCACCTTCTCTGTATTCAGCCCTGTTACTGTATGGTTGCTATTACTCGAGCATAGTGAAAATGGTTTAAAGTGTCTCCAAATTCATGGTAGAATTCAGTGCTCTCTTTTATAAAAAGGTTGTGGGCTCTGTTTGCTCCAAGCTTCATTCCTTTCAATCTATTGATTGATTGATTGATTGATAACTTCATCAGATTTTTTTACAAGGTTCTCAGTGTTGGCCTGTGATTCTGCTTGATGTCCTTTCTTATTCTATTTAATCTATTTAAGAACCCTTGTTATTTTAGCATGAGAACTTTCAAATGTTCCAGGTCTTTGTAAACTTCCTTTGGATTTTCTCCATCTTTGGTATTCTTGCATCTTCACAACTTTAACATGTGAGCTCAGGATACATTCAGAAATGAAGATTTTATCTTTGATTAACAAATTTGGTCAGGATCTCACATGAAGTTTATACTGACTTTGTCTCTGAATTTTTTCTGACTATATTCCAGTATGTATGTACGTGTGCCTGTATGTATATTTGTGTGTATTGGATTGGACAAAAAGACTGTTCATTCTTTTTCCATACACGGGGTTAATATTGCTTAATTGTATTTAACTTCATTTGACACAATTCTGGTAAATTGTGTTGTGACAGTTGTCATATCAGAATGCATTTAAAAAAACATTAAAATTGGTGAATTTTTGTGTAGCTATTTTAATATTGAAGATGGAAGAAAATAAATGACATTTTTGGCATGTTATGCTTTATTATTTCAAGAAAAGTAAAAACACAACTGAAACATGATAAAAGATTTGTGCAGGGTATGGAAAAGATGCTGTGACTGATTGAACATGTCAGAAGTGATGTGTGAAGTTTCATGCTGGAGATTTCTTGCTGAACAATGCTCCATGGTTGGGTAGACTAGCTGAAGTTGATAGCAATCAAATTGAGACATTTATTGAGAACAATCAACATAATACCATGCAAGAGATAGCCCACTTACTCAAAATACCCAATCAATAAAGTTATTGGTGGAAATAAAACATGTGTTTTTTACAGAAAAAAAATATTTTTTGAACAACATAATATATATATGTACGAACATATTTATTTATTTATTTGATCCTTAACCAAGGACCTTTTTTATTGCTTTGAAAGAGAGAGGAAGGGTGAAAGGAAGGGAGAGAAAGAAACACTGATGTGAGAGAGAAACACTGATATGTTGCCTCCTGTCTCCACACAGACAAGGGATGAACCCACCACCTGGGTAGGTGCCCTGACTGGTAATCAAATCCACAATATTTCCATTACAAAATGACACTCCAGCTCACTGAGCCACACCAGCAAGGGCACTGACCACATTCTTTATAGAACTCCTGACCAAATGTACAATCCCATCTATCTCAGAACTTTGAAAATGTTCTTATAATATAAGTATAGTTTCAGGCTTTTCTCTGACTTTCACTACTAGCCTTTTATGAATTATAAGATGACATGGTTACTATCTCCCATGGTTTCCTTGTTGCCTTTACGTTCTTAGCCCTTTCTTGTTAGACAATAAGAAGTAAAATCAGAGTAAAATTTAGTTATTTTTTGCTTTTTTACCTTAGAAGTCATTTATTCTCAATCTTTAGTGTATATTACAATGTGTTATGCAAACGTCTGAATCAAAATCACCTGCCCTGGGTGCTTAAAAGGCAGATAGATTACTGAGTGCCCATTCCTAGCACCAGTTACATACTCAAGCAACACACCATGCAAAATAAGAGTGTGAAGCCCATTGTTCAAAAGTCAGTGTAAAGTCTCAACATGGAGACAGCACACCATTGAACTGAGGGTGCTGCTCTTCTACGCTGGCACATGAAGCCAGTCCCCGAGATTCTGTTTAGTGAAGTTTGGAACAGTGCTAGAAAGCTGCATTGCTAGCACAGTCATTGGGTTTTCTGTTGTAGGCTAGTCTGTAGACCCCTGTTTGAAAACTCTATTCTGTGTAATGACCACACCCATGCTCTATACAAATCAAGAAAATATTCTAGGTTGCATGCTTTCAGAAGGTAAACATTTTACTAATAGATTTTCCCTTGGTGCATGTTTTCTTTTCTTTTTTATTTTTATTTTATTTTAATTGTTCAAGTACAGTTTTCTGTCTTTTACTCCCATCCCAGCCCATATTTTACAAAATCATTATTTGCATAATCTGACCGAGTTTATAATATTATTCCACATGGATAACCCTTCTAGTCTTCTTCCTTTTTAGTTAAACAAGCGCTCTTTTCAGATGGTTCAGTCCTCAGATTCTTAGCTATATACTTTTCCTGTTTGCATGGTATAGATGAATTATTGTAGAAACATGCTTATAGTTATGAAAATTTGTATTCACATACTCAAAATAGCATATGCTTCTAGACTGTTCTTTTGAAAAAGGCAAAAGAAAACAATATGTTACAAACAGGGAAACGGGGGGAGGGGTTAAGACAAATATTTAAATGTCTCTAATGGATATAGAAATTCTAAAATACTCTTTTTTTGTTCTACATGAACATAAAGTATTTGTTTACTGTTAAATGATAAAATTTTAAAATTTAAAAACTATGTGTTCCAGATACATAGAGATACCTTGGTCAAACACAAAATAAATATACGAATATAACCACCTATGAAATCACACTTACCAATAGACATTAATAGATTTCTTTTTTATTTTCAAAAATTTCAATAAAACTATTTAAAAATCTGTGACTGTTGGTTATAAATACATAAGGAAATTAAAAAGTAAGTAACACTAACATTTATTTATTACAATGCAATTTAAAACACTCAGATTCAAGCTTTCTTTGATCAAACTTTTATTGCTTCTAGATTTTATTTTTTACTTTTATTTTTCTATTACAGTTTGTACTTAATATTATTTTGTATTAGTATCAGGTATATGGCCTACTAGTTAGACAATCACGTACTTTACAAAGTTGTCCTCCAGTGTGTCCAATAACTGCCTGGCACCATCCAGAGTTACTACAGTATTGTCCACTACATTCCCTGTGCGGTACTGTGCATGCTCAGGACTATTCTGTAACTACCAATCTGTACTGCTCAATCCTTTCACGTGTTTCACCCAGCCCATCAAACCTGTCCCCTCTGTCAACCATCAGTCTGTTCTCTACATCTGTGACTTTGTCTCTATTTTTTTTTGTTCATTTATTTTGTTCTTTATATTCCACATATAGGTAAAATTATATGGTGTTTGTTTTTCTCTGTCTTATTTCACTTAACCTAATGCCCTCTAGGTCCCTCCATGCTGTTGCAAATGTGAGATTTCACTTTTTATGGCCTAGTGATGTTCTGTTGTACGTATGTACTATAGCTTTTTATCATCTCATTTATTAGTGGGTCCTTGAGTGTATGTTATTCATTAAGTGGATGTAATACAAATTGTAAGAGAAGCAGCATTGGTTGCTGTTTGTCACTGATCATTTTGCTTAAAATAAAGAAAACAAAAGCTCTTAGGTCCTCATTATTTAGTATGAGATTTAGAAAAAAAATTATTGGTGGGTAAAGTCATAGGCTCATACCTACTTGCTTTATGAGATTAAAAAACTCAGTGTGTCATTCACTGACAACCTGTAACCTGGTCAATACCACCTATTCGTAGGAAAGAGACATTTGAATTCTGGGAGTCTCACTGCCTGTGAAGACATTATTGTCAATTTTTGAGCAATGTGTATTTAAAAATATATGTATACTATAATAATGGTCATTATATTCCGATGAAATCTATACCATTATAAATATAAAAGATATTGTAGACAATGTTGTTTTCTGAATGTTAATCCTGTGATCATTGGGGTTCATATCAGAAGTAATCATTTGGTTTAGCTAGGATTTTTTTATTCTATCTGATATACAGTATTAGTTTCAGGTGTACAACAGTAGTTCTACACTTATATATACTTTACAATATGATCACCACAATAAGTCTAGTATCCATCTGTCACTATACCAAGTTATTAAGAAGTTACTTTTAAAAGTTAAAAATTTTCTTGCACTCCTATTATTTAAAGTAAATTACTACTGTATTTCCTGGGCCAGTTTCATGAATCTAACTTTGTATTCTTTTAGGTTTTACTTTTCACATAAAATAATAGACTCACTATTTCCCAGAGGCATGAAGAAGTTTTTCTTTCTAAATATAAAAATGAATTCACCAGTAAAACATTCTTTCTTAAAAGTGTGTTTTCTTTATTACTCCCACATTTAAGATGATATCATGGGAGGGACAATTATTGCCTTGTTCATTTTGATTTATTTGGCCCCACACCTCCTTACCTTGTTAATGAAAAACAAACTGTTCTACATGGGTCATTTATGATGTGATTTAATAAGATGCTTTTTGTATATCCAAACTGCAGCTTAATATATTAGCTTAAAACCACCTCGTAGGAAAGAATTTGTCTTTTTTTTCAGTTCTGTATTTTAATCTAGTGGGTAACTTAAAACAAGGATATATTTATCACCATTATAAGGACTGCAAGATTCAAAGGACAAATGATAGATAGTGTCAAAATACAACTTTTGCTCAGTGATGTTTTCCTACTTGCTAATTTCCTGTGAGTCCTGCTATGTGAATGAAATCTTATTCTTGCTCACTCTATCAAACTGTCCACATGTTCCCTGTCAGGGCAGACTAGTTACTCACCAACAGGTCAGGTGACTACCTTATTTCAACAGAAAGGTGTGAATGTGGGCACTTTCCCACTAAAGGAGCAGATGTCTATGAGCATAGTTTTAAGTCACCATGGAATTTGTACAAAGGCAACTTCTATCACACAAAATATAAATTCATACTGAATGTCCTCCAAGAAAAGTAAAATGACATGTTAGCCAATTAAGAGGGTCATCTGTACCATGGTCTATTGTTATCAATATGGATGAGGCCAGAAAACAGTTTCTCTGAATATAAATCTTGACTTTATTTTGAATGGAAAAGGATACATAATAGTTCAGTGGCAAAACTTTATAATCCCCATGGAGTTAGCTTTCATATAAGAAGCTCAGTCTTCATCCTTAGTCCAAGATTTGATTCTAGTCCTATAATGGATGGCTCACTACCATCCTTTTTGTTTGTATGTGAGCCACTATTGTTAGATGGAAAGACTGTCAGAGCAAAAACCAGAACATGGAGCTACACATTCCTGGGGCATGGGCTGCTTTAGGCCCGGCTGGGACTGAGGGCTGCACATGGAAGGGAGGTGTCAGGGCCTCTTCTCTTCAGAGGATTGCTGAGAACTGCATCTAAAAACATGCCTGGGACCATGCAAAAGACCAGGCAGTTGCTAGGTTTGTTTTGTGTTGGTTTTAGATTTCTGCATCAAATATGTGAAAATTAAAAGACAAAATCGTGTCTGTGTGTGTGTGTGTGTGCTAGTCAATATGATAATAAAGATGAAAGAGAAATATCAGGTTAATTGGTTAAAAGAAGAAGTCTTAGCTTTTTTCTTTCTGAGTCAGTCTAGAACAGGGCTTGGCAAATCATTTTGTCAAATGTTTTTATAGCCAAATTAAATAAGAGAAACTGATTTTTCACTCTCCAAAAGTTCAAGTTACACAACTTTCATTAGTACTTGTTTTCACTAACCAAAAGAAAGCTAAAGAGGATTTTCACCTTTACAAACAAAAGCCTTTACAACACTAATGTAGGTCCTTTGTAAAAGCAAAGTGGCATAATATAAACTTTGGGAAAGTGGGAAATATGTGTATATATAACATAAAAATAGCATAAATACAATTTATATTCTTATACCAATTCATAGGAACTAATTACAGCTATTTTAACTTACACTGCTCATTTAATTTTTGTTTTATTTTAACTTTGTGCTTTTTTTCTTTATGTGCACTCCCATTTTTAAAAGACATCAGTGCAGTCAAGGTCATACACAATCAAAATATTTATATATTTTGACTAAAGAGTGCAGTAAGTCAGTCCTCACTTAACACTGTCAATAGGTTCTATGAATTTAAGCAAAACAATAAATAACAAAACCAATTTTACCATAGGCTACTCAGAAACAAGAGTTAAGTTTCTGTGGAATCTCATCAATGGTATAATGAAATGACATTGGATGAAATGAAGTTATTCAAGTACCTGTTCTAGTACACATGGTTTCTATTCCACTCTTTCTTATTAGGCACATTTGGAGAAAATCTTTTTAAGCATTAATAATTCAAAACTTAGTTCCAAGCAGTCAGCCCACTATGTCCAGATTCTCATAAATACAAATTCTATTTTGTCTTTCTTCCAAAGACCTACCAAAATGAACTTAATTAAAGTTCATTGGTCCCTTTTTCCAGATCACCCTCTCTTCCTAGGTTTTCATAGTTTCTGTACAGCTTTAAGATGTTTCATAAAGGTGAGAGACACAGCAAATGAATAAAAAGTATTATATGAAAAGAAAAGATATGCTCTCTCATTATTCATGAACTTTATAATTTTATTGAGTATGATTATTTGTGAAGGAGGGATTGCTTAAAGATACCCACATGAATACATACACTACAGTTATACACTACAGAATAATCTGTAATTATTCAATACTCTTTTGTAGCAAAGTGCCCCTCTCTCTGCTTTGTTGGGTTGCTATTGATTTGCCGATGTTATGAGTCCAAAGGCTCACAGATGGTCATTATAGCCTGACATGCTCTGTTGTGGGAAAGCTTCATAAATTCATTAACCTTGTATAAGAAGACACAAAAAACTAAATCACAAAATTTCCTCTGGTCATTTTAGAAATCAATAATACCTCCCAATAGTAATATCTCTTTTGAGTGTCTGATGAAAGCAGTATGTATTCCGGGAATGAGTAGTTAGTTATGGGGAATTTAATACTTATGGTGATAAAAAGGAGAAAACTAAAAATCTTCTTATTTTAATTAGTATGGCAGCATTAGAGAAGGCTAGACCACAAGAGCAGTGGGAAGAGCAGCCTTGACAGCAGACACTATGTAAAGAAGAACAGCTACATTTGTAAATGAATCTCAGAGTTAGAGCTGTAAAAATTGATGGCAGCAGTAAACTAAAGAACTAACTCTAGCAATGCATAGCATGGAAAGACCTCTAAATACAAAAGCAAACAGTGGCATCATGTTTAGAGAAGGACATCAGCTTTCCGATGTGCTCTCTCCTAGAGACAGTCTTCAATCATAAAAGAGATTGTCCCCAAGCCCAAAGCAACACATATCCATAGTTTTGAATTGAGTTTGGGATTGATATTTTACCACTGTCTGTGAATTCAACATGCTTGATGATTGAGTGCATAGAAATAATCACAAGAAACCTGATAGTCTTGATCTTTGCTAATATGCAACCAACTCAATTGCTCAATATGTGATATAGAGAAATGTAAGAGCATTGAGTTGACATAAAGCACCTCAAGAGCAAAACAAGATCATCATGGCAAATTATTTACTGGAAAATAATGCTGGAAGGAGAGGACATGTTTTAGACTTGGGGCCCCTTAGGTGATAAGCAAATGGTTTATTTGACTGTGACAATTGTGTCATTTTGCAAATACTTGAAAAATGTCTCAGGAATGTTATGAAAGGCTCTACATTTGTAGTTGCAGCAGGCTCTTAATTTTAAGGCAAATTCTTTTTGAAATAAAATTTAATTTCTCAATGTACCCCTAACTAGGGACTATGCCAGTTCTTAAACTGTTTCCCAATTTAAAAATAAATTAAAGTGAAATCAATATAAATGTATTTAAACATCTAGTAATTTAAAAAGTTTAAGTAATAAGAATGAACAGACACTGAGTTGAAAGAGAAAGAAGAGCAGGCATATAGAAAGAGAGAAAAAAAGGGAGGGGAAACCAAGATTTCTCGAAAACACACATTACATGAAGGGGGCAGCAGGGAAGTGATTATCTGGCAACCTACAGAAAACTCCTTGTTTCAATTTTGGCAAACATACAGGGATCCAGCTTGCACTCTCCAGCCTCTGGTCTCACCCTCACCACATCTATGATTTGCCCTTGTCCATGGAGACTACATCCCCTCATGCTTCTCAGCTTCATTCCCCTTTTTGCTTTTCTCCATTTCTCCCTGATTGGTAGAAGATATTTCGTGATATGTGTACATGGAAACTTTGGCATCGTTTGTCTGGCTCAGGAGCATCTGCCTTTGTATGCACCTTGCCAACATCATGGAACAGCATTCATCCTAGGAGCCACGCACTGCATTTCTGATGGAGAAGCAGGGAGCAGGCTTGTCTGCAAATCTGGGTTCCAGGCTAGACTCTGACTGTCTTTAGCTCTTTGACCTTGGACAATCAAGTCTTCATTCCTGGTCTCTGAGGTGATTGTATTAGATTAGGAAGTGAGCTCTGTCCAGTGAAAATTTAGTCCAACTTTCCCGTTTTAGGGATAGAGAAGTTAAGCTAGAGAGAGAGCTATCTACAGTCAACCATATTTATTTTGTACAAGTGATGATTTGTGCTTATATTTGAGGATTATATAAAACTGTCTATATAGATTTTTATAGGTATGACATACAACTATTGAGTATCCCCCTTTAAAAATAGCAAATATTAACCTTTTTAAACTGTATTTCAAATAATACCTTATCTATGCTATACTACCAACCTAAATCTTCCCAAGGTTGTTTTTCTTTTAGACTGGAGAATAAAATGAATAACTCAGTAGTATAATTTGGAGGCTTGGGGTTTTTACTGCAGATTGAGTTATTTGGGGAAAGAGAGGAGTGGTTAGAATCACAAACTTTCTGGCACAGGCAAACCAGGGGTAGTGTGGGTATTGTTACAAAATGAGCATATATACTTATTATATGTTTTGTTTATTTTGTTAATGGCAGGATAACAAAATCCCCAGGTTTGGAGGTATTATTTTGTTTTTCTATTTTATTAGATTCAGTTTTATACACATGAAGTTAAATGTATATACACATTTACATTTATTCAGGTGTATTTATTCCCCAATAATAACTTTATCAAATGTCATTTAAACTGGTGACTACTTTTTCTAGCACAGGTTTAAGATTTAATTGCAAGAAGTTCTCTGTTAAGGGTTAGGAGAAGCCCGAAATAGAAAAAGAGCTCTTGGAAGGAGAAGTACCACAGAGCCTGACATTACCTATCCACATTAACATAATTGAAAAGAGAATTATTTTTGGTGTACAAAAACAACCAAAGTCCATCGTATGAGGGACTTTTAAGACTGCATTTGATTTTAAAAAAAAAGTTTCCTGAAGTTGAGACAGACATGGTAGAGGGTACTTTTATCGACAAAAACAAACTTGCTATTACTATGATCTATGAATATATTTCATAATACAACCTGTGCTATTTGAAATTTGCCCTTTAGTAGTTCTGCATTGCACATTGTGTGTGTGTGTATGTATGATGTTTGTGTCATGTTAGTGGCAGCTGGCAAATAAAAATGATTTATATCTTAAATGTATGAGGTTCCCAGGTTCATTTCCAAAGTACTGCCCTGCTGAATTTTCTTGGTAAATATCTCCCCCTTCAGTTCATTCCGAGGATGTTCATGGTAGTAAATAGAGAAGACATTCTCCCTGGGCTGTTAAACTTGGCTCTAGGAAGGCTCCCAGATCCCACAGCCAAACCCACTGCGAGGCGGTTAAGACTTCATTACTCGCATAGACAGTGCGGTTCTTTCCCAGGTGTTATTTCCACATTAGAAAAGCCTTTGCTGTGCCCAAGGAAACCAGAACCAAAACCAACGTCCACATAAAGGAAATCATTGACCATTAGATTGCCTTTAGTGACAGTGAATGATTTTGAAACTTGTGTAAATTTTCCCCAAAATCATTTTAAAGATATCATATAGGCCTATTTAAATTAATACAAGTAAAAGAATTATATATGTGAAAAATACAGAATATATAAATATTTTTTCCCAAAGGCCATTTAAGGTAGAGGCTAATATTGTGAGAATCCTGTTGCTTTAGGGGCAGAGAGACATGTAAGACTGAGTATTAAACTCAGCCAGCCTTCATTATTGGCTTAATATATTTAGTAACATTTAGTTATTTCCAAGTATTCAGTGTATCAAGGAAGCCAAGGTATTACAGAAACAACTTCTGGTTTATAGGGCTTAGTAGAACTCCTGAGTGAAAAAACTGATATTGTAAAGAATATATAATTGGGCATTTTATTTTTAAAAACTATTGATCCTTTTTAAGAACCAGAAAATATAACTGTAGGCATTTTGAAGTACTCTTATAGGCCTAGGAAACTAGTGATTTCATAAAGCATTCCACAGACTTATAACAACCTGGGAAGTAGTTCCAGAAGGCTAAAGGCTCACACACACAATTTGTCACTAGGCAACACTGAATTGCATAAGCATTAATTCCATCAGCGGCTCTGCTGGTCTGTTCCTACTGAATTCAGTTTCAACAGACTAAAAGAATGGAAATGTTGCTCTATGATTAATTCTAGAATTTTCCCACAAACACAGATTTTTCAAAGAAATAAAGCCAACACTGTAGACAGAAAATATTTAAATAATAGATGAATATATAGAAACTTTTATTTTTCACAACAGATACAGACAGTAGAAGGAACATGTTAAACTACTTTGGCCTGCACTTCCTTCTACTGACTTTGATGACTTGATTATCTTTGATCACTGAGCTGATAGCAATTTGTCCACTGTTGCAAAATCTTTGTTATGGTGGTTTTTGTGAGTTTTTTTTTAATAACAGAAAATGATGATAAATGTTCATATTATTTGTATGTGCACTTTTATTTAAGATAGCCCAAAAAAGAAATATGACCTAAATTTAATATCAATGGCAATTTTGCTCTTTAAAAACCTCAATCACAAGTTAATTACTTAAAAATTCATTGGAGCAACCAAAATATATAAAGAACTCACATAACTCCACTCCAGGAGGACAAAAAAACCCAATTATAAAATGGGAAAAAGACTTGAACAGATACTTCTCCAAGGAGGACATAGAGAGGGCTCAGAGACACATGAAAAAATGCTCAGCATCACTAGCCATCAGAGAGATGCAAATTAAAACCACAATGAGATACCACCTCACACTGGTCAAAATGGCCATTATTAACAAATCAAAAAACAAGCGTTGGAGAGGATTTGGAGAAAAGGGAACCCTAGTGTACTGTTGGTGGGATTGCAGACTGCTACAGCCACTGTGGAAAACAGTATGGAATTTCCTCAGAAAACTAAAAATGGAACTGCCTTTTCACCCAACAGTTCCACTGCTGGGATTATACCCTAAGAGCTCTGAAACACCAATCCAAAAGAACCTATGCACCTCAATGTTCACAGCAGCACAATTTACAATACCCAAGTGCTGGGAGCAACCTAAGTGCCCATCAGCAAATGAGTGGATCAAAAAACTATGGTACATTTACACAGTGGAATTCTACACAGCAAAGAGAAAGAAGGAGCTCATACCATTTGCAATAGCATGGATGGAACTGGAGAGCATTATGCCAAGTGAAATAATCCAGGCGGTGAGGAACAAATACCATATGATATCACTTTTAACTGGAACATAATCAACAAAAGAAAAAAGCAAACAAAATATAATGAGAGTCATTGAAATTAAGAACAATCTAATAATAGCCAGAGGGGAGGGGAGAGGGGACAGTGGGAAAAAGGGTTTTCAGGAACATGTGTGCAAAAAGGACACATGGACAGAACCAAGGGGGAGGGTGGATGCAAGGGAGGGAGGTGGGTTTGGAGGGGGTAGAGGGAGGGGTAGGGAGAAAATATGGACAACTGTAATTGAACAACAATAAAATAATTTAAATTTTAAAAAATATATCTTTTCCATTAAAAAATGTTCATTGGAGCAAGTTCCACAATTTATTTTGGAATTTTTCTTCTTTTTTCTTTTGTTGTTATGGGTATATAAATGAATGTGAATTTTTTTCCATTAAAACTAAGATATTCTGACTCTAAATAATTTGGAGACTATAGGGAAGTAGACTAACAGGGAAGGAAAAAATGGTTCATTTTTCCTATTTATATTCTATATTTTGCTTTATGCATGCCTTCTTATTTTTATTATATTTTATAAAAACTGTGTCATCCCATATTTCTTGAATTCATAGCATCTGAGACACTTTGTCCCTAAACCTATTTACTCAGAAGGAAAGTGTTCACTCTAAACAAATGTTAGGTCTGTAAGTCTCTGCCTAATCATGGTCCACCTCACTATCCACATTCCTTCTTCTCCCTCAGTGGGCTCCAGTTGCAGCTTCTTTTCAGTCTTTCAAATTCTCTTTCATACTCCAGAATATTTAGACTCGTTGCACAGCTATCTCCTTATTCTGCAAATTTTGGTTTGACACCTTCTTAGAGAGGGCAGTCACTTGATTTGGATCCTCCTAGCTATTCTCCATCACTGTACCCCATTTCTTCCCTTCAAAGCACTTATCAACTTGCAAAAATGTTTTCTTATTTATTTGTAGATGTACATGTTAAGTGCTTATTCACTGGTGTGCTCCTAGAGTAGATGATTTTTAATCAAATTTTAAAGAACACTGATTAATGTACTGAGCTAGATATAGATCCCAGTATAAATATGAGGTAATGCCAGTAACTAATTCATTGATTTTCATTATATAATAAATATTTATTGGTGGGTGAGTGCCCAGAACCATCCTAGATTCTAAGAACATATCAATTAAAGACCAAAAAAACCTCACTGAGCTTATATTCTTGGCATGAATGGGGTTGTGCATGAGGTGGTGGATGGATAGGAAAATTATGGGAGAAATTTAAAGGCCAAAATCACTACAGGAGCAAAAGAGAAAAGAAAGATCAGGAGTGTGAGAAATTTTAAATAAAATGGCTAGGGAAAATCTTTCCTAGGAGAAGAATCATGCTGCACAAATAAAAGAAGCAAAAATAAAAATAATAAAATGTTCAAATACCTGGAGGTGGAAGTGAGCCATGGAGTACTCTGCGGCCTAAAAGGAGAAGCCAGGGAGGGACAAGGCCATTGAACGGATTCAGGCTTTTACTATGGGTAAAAATGGTAGGTTTCAAGATTTTAAGCTGAGAAATAAAATATGTCTTAACAGTATCCTCTGGCTGCAGTGTCAGGAGTCCTCAGTACGGGGTCAAGCATGGAAGGAGGAAGACCACTTATGGAAGTAATCTGGGTGGGAAATGCTTGTGACTAGGACCAGAGTGGCTGTAGTGGAAAGGTAAAAAAAGTGGTTAGATTCTGAGTATGTTGTACATGATGGATCAGTTTTATTTCCAAAGTTTTCCCTGGGAAATGACAGCACAGAAGTAGCATTGGCAATAAGTAGGGCAATTGACAATGCATGGCATGTAGGATATTGTGCTGCCAGATTTCCCTTTACAGGGTTTCCTCCTTCGGAACACAGTCCCTAACAAACTGAGTTTAGGGAGAAAGGCAAGCACTGAGGGCTGAATTTGGGAGGAAAAAAATATTTTGCGGGAGAAAATGGAAGAATGTTTCCTGGAAGAGCAAAGTACTGAGAGAGAAACTGAGAGGACAGGGTTTGGAGCCTGTGAGCTCCTGATGTGGCTATTTCCTTAAGAATCTTTTTTTTTTTTTTTTTCAGCAAAGCTACTAAATCAGGAAGTACTTAAAAGGAGTATGCATATGTGGAAGTTTTCCAGATTGGAACAGGTTGGAAGAAGAAATCAGGCACAGAGATGGAAACTAGATAGTCATGCAAACTCACCAAAAAGAAGGGAGAGTTTTTCCTCTCAGAATACCAGGAATTTAGAGGTGAAAGACAAGCTGTATAGATGTTGAAGTTAGGACATTGCAGCAGACTTCTTTGAAAGTAAGCTTGACAGGCTTTAAATATAAAACTTCTGATATGGGAGTCTGACTCAGATACAGGAACCAACCAATTGAGATGAATAAGGAAGGTATTAAGTTATAGGTGAGATAAAGTTTGTTTATCATCATAATTTTAAACAAAACCACACAAAGAAAAGCACCCTCAGATGACTGGAGTTCACACAATCAAACCTGGCTGCCTATTAGGCCACTAGAACCAGGACACCTGACAACAGAGGCAATAGCCATATTGGTGGCAATTACCATATTTCAAAAAAGCCAAAGATGCCAAGTAATTATTTGATAAAATAATAGCATCAAGTAACTATTTTATATAATCATATGGAGATTAAAACAATGTTCATTAAAATTTTTCCCTTAAGACTGTGCTTCAAAGATAATTGATAATTTTTCTAAGATAATTTTAAGATCTCATTTAAAATGAACAGTACCAGAGTGTGATTATCACTATTTTTGATGATCATAATAATAATAGCTGGCAATTTGTAGACTATGAATATTTTTTGTACGGTAACTGTATAATTAGTGGTTGTCACCATTAAAAAAGAGGGTGAGTCATGTAAGAGCCATTAAGGACAACTTAAATAAACGCCCATACACCCTGGTCTCTACAAGCCTGATTGACTAACAGCCTTAGCCAACTCCTACCTCAGAACTGGATGCCTCAGACCTCATATTGCTTTTATGTGACATCACTTCCCTTATTTCCTGTCAGACATTATTCATCTTAAACTGTATTTGTGTTAAAATGGGCATATGAACAAAGGACCTCACTGTGAAATCCATAATATGGTATTTTCTAAGTTCCACCTTCCCATCAAAAGGACTTTCTAGGGATATATTTTAAAAATGAATAACTTCTCAGACTGAAGCAGTGAAACAGATTGAACAGTGATATGCTGAATTTTTCATCATAAAACTGACATCTTGGAAAAGAAATCTGTCAGCAGTAGGAATTTACTATTTTCTCAGTTTTAGGCCAAATGGCTAGGTTAGGTTACACATATATACACACATACACATATTAATGTATTCATGTATATTCAGATCTGAATATAGATGTGTGTGCATATGTGAAACATGTTTACCTATGTGCACATATACATATGATACACATTTCATGTATATACACATATTGTGCATGTTTACATGCATGTGTATATTCACATAGCAGTATTGATGGCTTTTTAAAAATTGTTCAAGTACAATTGTCTCCATTTTCCCCCCCACTACTCCCCCCACCCCAGCCATCTCCACTTCCCACCCTTGATCCTCTCCCTCTTTGATTTTGTCCATGTGTCCTCTATATATGTTCCTGAAAACCCTTCCTCCTTTTCCTTCCCATTATTCCCTCCCACCTCCCCTCTGCCTATTGTCTCAAGAGATCAACTGTTACATCAGAATGAGGACTCCAGATGACTTCTCAACTACTGATCCTCCCAGAACATCACTAGAGAAGTGACCTATTCCACCACCCAAGGGGTACAGTATCTTAGGGGAAAGGCAAAGCCTTTGACATTAGGTCCACTTGGAAGCAAACAGAAGGTAGATCACTCATTACCTAGTAAACTTGGACAGATTACCTATGCTTTTTAAGGTCTTTAACAGTATATTAAAGATCACAATATTTATACTGTTTCCAAAGAATGGTACTAACATGAAGCAATATATATAGATAACTGTGCATATTTATGCTTCTGGATATTATTATTATTGGGGACTGAAGATTGTCATGGGGTATCATGGAGTCTACTGGTTTAAAGTATGAACTTTAGAACCAGATTTTCAAACTGGGTTTGAACCCTAGTTCTGCCATTCCCTGCCTGTATAAACTTATGCAAGTTACTCACCTGGTTTAAGCATTGTTTGTTTGTTTTTTAATAAAATGGAGACATGTATTACCTTATAGTATTGTTATTATATTTATAGCAATGCTTATAAATAAGTTAACCCCTGGTTGGCATTCAGTGGTTTATAAAATAGTAATTAATGTAACTTTAATGTTTTCCCCCTACCAGTGACCAGGCTACCACAAGACAGGCCATTAGTAAAAGAATAACTATTTGAAGTATATGGTGGGAATTTAAAATTATTTTGGACAGGTTGGAAAACTAGCCATAATTTAAAAGATGGAATTAAATGAAGATAACTATAAAGTTCTACATTTAGGTTTACCACAAAAAATGTTTTAAAACATAAAATGAAAGAATGAATAAGCCTTGTAAACATTATGCTAGGTGAAAGGAGCTAATCACCAAAGATTACATATTATATGATTCCATTTGTATAAAATTTTGAGAATAGGCATATTAATAGAGACAGAAAGTAGGTTAGTGAATACTTAGGACTCACAGGGAGATAGGTAGAAGAAATGGAAATTGACTGGGAATGGATACATGGGTTCTTTCAGGGTACAAAAGTGTTCTAAAATCACACAGCAGCAATAGTTGCACAACCAGTGACTTTGCCAAAAACATTGAATTTTGTACTTTAAGCAGTAAATTGTATGTTATATGAATTATATCTCAAGAAAGCAGTTTAAAAGGAGATTTAGATAAGTCAGTTTATCTAAAAATATAGAGAGAAAGATATCTAATTTTACAGCAAGTCCAACAAGAGGCATTGTTCAATCCTTCTGAACTTTAGAGTTGTTCAAAGATGTAATATGTTGCACAGGGCCAAATAAGTTTCCTGCCACAGGAAGCTTTCAACCACAGGCCAACTGCCTGGCAGGAGTATCAACAGGGGATTTGAGCATAAGATAAGTGTTTGGTTTAGATGACCTTCAAGATTACATTAAACCCCAAGATTCTGATTCAGCAATTCAGTGTTCAGTACGGCAAGACTGCCAGAAAAGCTAATGGAATCCAGCCTGCAGCAGTGAAAGTGAAGTGTTAGATCAAAGGAGGTAAAAGTCTCGTTGCAATATTTCTGTTCAGACTTCACTGAGTCCAGAGAGCAGTATGGATCCAGAATCTAGGTTTTGTAGAGTCTAAAACTTATATGATTTGCAGAGCATCTTTAAAAATTATAAAATTAATGTGAAACTAAATATAAAAGTTAATGGTTAGTTGGAATGAAGAAAGAGATCACAAAATGATCAAAAGCAGGCAAATGTCACAAATCTAAAAAATGTGGTTACCCCAGAGGCCTTAGATCACCTTTTTATATAATAGGAGTTTTATAATATCTTTTGTAGAGGAAAGAAATAATTCAATCTTCTAGCATGGCTTTTATTACTGATTGCTTTAAAACATTCTTCTGTCTTCATTACTAATTAGTAATATCATATAAATATTTAGAATTATTGCTAACTTCAGGAAAACTGTTCTCTAGTTTTATGTCTGAGTTATAAGATTTCAGATCATTGCAAGTTTTCTTAGGCATTTATTTTAAATACCCTTTGAACTTACGATACTCACTAACCAGGTTATCTTCAATTTCCTCAGGTTAAGATGCCAGGAGTTGGCATAGAAGATAGAGAGAAATTCTTGCAAGCCATTCCTGGGACAGCTAGTGTGATTACTTATCAGTCAGAGAAGTGACTGCAAACACACAGGTCTATCTCACTAACCCCGGGAAGGATATCCCCAACTAGCTACATCCAGAAATGCCTGTGGCTGATCCAGAGCCACCTGGCATTTCCACCTGAAGTCTGAAAAGTCAGAATAGTCTTTATGCATTGAGGTTTAAATATATTACCTTTACAAGATTTACAAAACATAGTCCCCTGCAGAGGCTATGGAAGGGGCCCATGCAAGTGGAGCCTTGAAGTTCTTACTTAGCTTCATATTAAATCCACCTCTGTCAGAGGATGATTTATAAAGACAAACTGGCTACTAGAAAGCTAAACCAGGCAGCATGAGAAATGTTTGCAGGAACTAGGGATTTTTAACCCAGAGCACAAAAGACCCAGAGGGACATGATTACTGCCTTCAACTATTTGAATGACTCTCCTGTCAACATCTGTCCAGCCAATCACTCTGAGTGGCTCTAGAGGACCAAACTAAGAACAATGGGAAGAAGTTGCAAGAAAGGAGATTTAACAAACTCTAAGAAAGAACTTTTTAACAATTGATGTTTCTATAAAAAAATTGAGGGGGTTGACTTACACTGTATCAGGCTCCCTGTTTCTTGAAATGTTCTACAGAGGCCAAATGATCGCCTGTCAGGAGGGTCTATATCACTTCACCAGGTATATTAAATGTCTAAGCAGTGTGTTGTACACCTGAAACTAACATAATACTGTATGTCAACTGTAATTGAAAAATAAATTTAAAAAACGAAGGGTTTTTTAAGTAAGATTTCTATAATGTACAGAAGTCCAAGTTAAATGACTTCCAAGTTACACTTCAGTACATTTTGAATGTACTCAAAAGGTTAGATTATCAGGGCAAAAATGAGCCTTTAATGTATTCATGGTCAGATCAGCTTTTAAGCAACCGAATGTTGTAGAATCAAAAACTCGCTCACTACTTGTGTGAGCAAGTTATTTAGCCTTTCTGCATCCCAGGTTCCTTGACATATATAGAATTAATACTTACATAAAATGATGATAATACATATCCACCAGATTGCCATGAATATAAGTGAGTTAATGCCTATGAAAATGTTGGCACATATAAATGCTCTGTAAATATTGCTACTATTATAAGTATATGACATGCACAACAGCCTTCTCAGTGTTGTAAGTTGTAAGAGACTTTCAAGGTAATAAGCTATATCCTTGGCCGGGTGGCTCAGTTGGTTGGAGCATCATCCCATATACCAAAAGGTTGTGTGTTCTAGAGAAGCAGCAAAGTAGCTTATGTTGACTTTTTCCAGATCTAGTATCATATACATATTTACAGGATGCACTGACCAGAATTGTATCCATTGTCTCAAATACAACCTTGACATACCTGAACTGGTCATCATTTGACTCAACTGTAAAAATATACCCAAATCCACTTTTTAAAAAGTAGTCTAGAGAACTGGGAATTTAAGCATACAAGTGAGCTCAAGAATGCTAAGTGCATGCTTACACACACACACACACACACACACACACACTGGTGTTCTAGCCATAGGTATCTGTGGCTCAAGTGCTCCCATCAAGATCACAAAGTGTCTTGGAGTCCTTCAAGAGTTGAGGACAAAATCACTTTAGTGGAGAATAGAGAATATATTTGAAAATAACTTATGAATGAGTCAATGGCAAAAGCAGGATAACAAATGAAACTTCCATGCACATGTGCCATTCCACTAGTTTTTCTGTTTACATGTGGGATGTGAGAGCAAACAGCAATATCCCTGAGGATCTGCAGACACGTGGTTAAAGGAACTACAGGTAAGTATTGGTATCTCTCTGAGACCAGTTGATTAGAGCACAAAGTCTTCCTGGACCAGCAGCGCTTCACTATGGACTATCCAATGGCTGTAAATGAAAAACTAGGGAAGGTCATTAGGAAAAAATGAGGACTCAGGAGAAAAGAAAAAGAACAAAAATAATTAATTTTTAAAATGAAACCCCAAAATTGTTATGGGTTTCTATCTTGTTGCACTTTTTCATGTTACTCAATTTTAACCAGTTTAGAGAAAAACAAATTTTAAAAGCTTTGATTGAGGAATTGACATGATCAGAAAGAAATTACTAGTTTTTATATATTGTCAAGCCTTCTCAATTCAGCTGAAATCAAAGCATCTCATGCAGTCATTTTTCAATCATTTTTCAGGTGAATTATGCATTTACAATAGACTTTAGCAGCCGACTGTCCCTAAAGATAAGAGCACAGGCATAATCATGATGTTTGCGAACACTGTTGTGATGAAAAATCTTACTTAATTGCATGAATGCTTTCAGTTATTTCTTTTTTCAAGGAGTTTTCTGACCCTATTCTAATTCTCTTCAGCTTTCTAGCTCTTTATAAGCAGTCAGAGCTTACCAGAGTAGACAAGCGTGTAAATAATGCCATGTAGTAATAATTTGTTAATGCAAGAAAGTTTGTTGCTTGATTTCCGTGTAGCACTGCTACCTTCAGGTCCTGATTTTCCTTCAGTGGAATGTTGTCAAGAGTTTGTAATATTTTGAACTAAATAATTTCAGTTTCATGAACGAATAAATGAACTTGTCATTTTGTCTAATATTGGTGGAGGAGGATTACATAATAATTGCTTAAGCATAAAAAAGAGCTTTATTTTAGTTTATCTTAAACCTCCTGGAAACATGTTTTTTAACTTTTCATTCATTAGTTGATTTACCAAAGCTCTGTCTGATATAATCCCAACTGTAGGTTCTAATGGCTTTTTGAATGGCTTGTAGTATTTGTGTATATCACCAAGGAAATGATTGTTTGGGGAATTTAGCCACAGGTTGTTGGGGGGTTTTTGGCAATTTTTTCAAACACTTTTTGCACAATGATTCCAGTCATGAAAGAGACTCAAATCTGTTGATAAGGTGAAAGTTACCAGGGCAAACATTTCCAAATCTACTGTGGAAAAGTCACACAGGCTATCTTCCTAAGAGCCTCTGATAATCTGCTTTATGGTGCCTGAAACTCCCCAGGAAAATGTCTCTTTTAATAAGACTTTCTCTTCGTTGGTCTCCCTACTTTCCTTAAAGAATTGAGAGTCTGTATTCCTTACATAAGTAAGTTGCTGAGACCATTTGATTTTAATATAGCAATTTAAATGTTGGGGTAAATGCTACACTTGAAATAAGAGTCTGATAGGCTTTGACACTGTCTGTTATCATAGCTGCCTGACCACTGAATGCCAGTGCAGTCACTACAAGGATTATACCTGGCAGGACCCCTAACCAGGAAGGCTGGATAACTACCAGGTATGAGAGATACTTCACCCCACCCTCAGTTTCAAACTCTATCGGAAGTCATAGAATCTACATTTCCTACTCTTTTTTCTACTTTTTCTGTTCTTTTCATGGGGTCTCCGGAGGACCCACCTCAGCATTTGGATTTTTATTTTCCCTGTTGTCAGTGTACAAATGTCCATGTACTTCAATGAAAAAATAAAAAGGAAATTTCATGTACCTCTGTCTTTAAACCTCAAAAATCAATCTTCAGTCATACTAGTATGTAGACATACAGCCTATTACTCCTATTAAGTAGTTTTCTTAAATTATGATTTTTTTTATATTCACAATCCTAAAACTCTAGTATTTTCTTAGTAGATCATCATATAACATAATTTGGCTCATAGTTACTCATGCACTAATTATGTTTACCAAACCTCCCAGTTAGACTGTGAGACTGAGAAATGGGACTTTATGTTGTGAAGCAAAATAAACACACATAAACAGAGAAAGGATTAAACTTTATGACTCTATAGAAACTATAGAAGAAAGGGATGAATCAAGTTTCAAAATAATGCTATAGAAGTGAATGAAATTATTACTGGAGAAATGGAACAGTTGGAAATAAGAGTATGTTTTAAAGAAAATTATTAAATTTGGTACAAATAACCCTGGCAGTAGATTGAGTGCCAGCCTGCTAACCAAAGGGTCGCCAGTTTAATTCCCAGTCAGGCACATGCCTGGGTTGTGGGCCAGGCCCCTGGTTGGGGGCAAGTAAGAGACAACCACACATTGATGTTTCTGTCCCTCTCTTTCTCCCTCCCTTCCCCTCTCTCTAAAAATAAATAAAATCTTAAAAAAAAAAGAAGCTGACCTCTTAGATCAGAAAGAATGACATTAAACCTTGTTACCACTTACAAGTTGAATAATGGCAGTCAGCTCTTAAGCTGAGTGACAATGTCCTAGTATTTTAAATTGCATCTAAATTGCATGGTAGTACTAGTATCTACCTCAAATTCTGTTATAAAACAGACATAATTTAAAAGGTACAATTAAAACATTGGCCTATGAAATGTGCTTGATAAGAAGTAGTCATGACTGTTATAATTATTGGTTGAACTGGAAGCCAGGAGGATACTTATTTTCAAGGAGTTCAGCAATGTTCAATGTTAAAGGGAAAGTCTAAGAAATAACCCCACCAAAAATCTTTTAGATATAGTATAAACCAATAAGGGTAAATTTGAATAAAGATGCAGTTGTATTGCTAAATTTTTTTTAATTCTTAGCCAAGGATATTTTTCATGGCTTTTGAGAGGGAGAGAGTAACAGACAGACAGACAGATGTCAGTGTGAGAGAGAAACACCAACTGGCTGCCTTCTCATATGTGCCCTCACAGGGGATTGAACCCACAACCTGGGTATGTGCCCTGACCAGGAAATCAGACCCGTGGACTTTGGTCTATGGGGCTACTCCAAGCAATGAAGCTACACTGGCCAGGGCAAGTTGTATTGTTAGTTTTAGGGAAAAAAAAACTTTTATTTTTAACCTGGTATATATTTTGAAAAGAGTGAGAGAACTTTTGAATGTGTTGTGTGAAGTAATACAGGTTTCTATATTTCATCTATGCTGATAAATATTTACCTGAACATCTTTAATGATCATAATGGATATGTTTTTGCAAACAATGTAACTAGTACTGCTTGTATGTTCAGCTATCTGAACAACAAGCTTTTGAAATAGTGGAGAATTTTATACAGCCAAAGCTGATATCCAAAGTCATCAGAAGTCATGATATTTTCAACTCATAATTCATTTCCAGCATATTCACATTTCACCCACAATGATTCATTTGGAAAAATTAGGCATCTGAAAGTGTGCTTTAAAAAATATCCACACCTATTATTTCCCCTCAAATACATTTTATATGGTTAGCCTTTATGGGCCATTGTGTTTGATCACTGATTCAGAGGCAATTAAGTAAGAGTTAATGGAGGCAGAAAGCTAATAACTCTGTATAATGCATAGAACAGAATGACCTAAAATTATCTTCTCCTGTTATTTATTTTGATTCATGTGAGTCATTCAGGTTTTTCCTAACAGTATTTTAAAATCCTCAAGATCAGAGTACAGAATAGAAAATGTGCTTTGGCCTCTGTGACCTCAGTGGTGCCTAATTCAAAATTGTCCTTCAAAAAGCACTTATTAATTCAAGATATTTTTTATCTTTTGCATGGACCTCTTGGAACATGGAGTGATGCCAGCTCTGCAAAGGCTAAAGGTACTGGGTCAGCCATGTGCTGCATCATGGCATTTCAGTCATAACGGGCTGCCTGTACAACATGCAAGGGTCGCCTCATTGGGGTATAACAGAACTGAAAAATTCTTATCACCTACTGACTTTGTAGCCATCCTGACATCATAGCACAATGCAGTATGTGTTTGTGATGATGCTGACATAAACACACCTACTGTGCTGCCAGTCATATAAAAGAATAAAAGTATAGCACAGGCAGTTATGTATATAGTACATACTACTTGACAAGGTAGTAAACAACTGTTATTGGTTTGTGTATTTACCATACTATATTTTTATTGTTATTTCAGAATTTACTCTTTCTGCTTAAGAAAGTTTACTGTAACACCCTGCACTGTGTTACACCAGCAGCAGTCTCATACATCTCATGTTTACCGCATCTCATTTGCATCATTTTCTCCTGTGCTTGATTTAATCTCACATTGTTTGTACAGTAGCATGCTGTACAGGCTTGTAACCTAGGAGGAATAGGCTGTACTATATAGCCTAGGTGGGTAAGAAGCTATAGAATCTAGATTTCTGTAGGTGTACTCTTTGATGTCTGTACAATAACAAAACCACCTAACAATGCATTTCTCACAATATATCACTGTTAAGCAGAGATAACTGTGTAATATATATTATATGTTGTGCTTAACACTGTTTGGGCCCTGTAAATGTCATATTCAATATTCCTTTTCTGTATCTTCTCCTTTCTGCTTAAATGATCACTGCTTCACTTCAAGCACTCACTACTGTCAAACTTTCTCCATTGCGAAGTCTACCTTCTTGAAAAGATATACTTCCAGTCATTTTTTACCATAGTATGAATATACATCAATTTTTGCATCCCCAGAGGTATCTGCTTTACATATCTTATCTCTAATGACAGAATTAAAAAATTTTATCTTCTGTCAAAGATCCACCTTAATATTAAAGAGCAAGAAGATACGGGTTAGGTAAAGTACAAATCTCTGGGTCCTTAAAATCATGCCATGCTATAGACTCAAATGTTTGTGCCCTCCCCGACCCTCAAATTCATGTTAAATCCTCTCTCTCACTAGTATCGCATTGGGAGGTGGGTCCTTTGGGAAGTGATTAGCTTATGAGAGAAAAGTCCTTGTTACCATGATTATTGACCTTATAAAAGAGACCCCACTGAGCTCATTTGCCCCTTCTGGTACTTGAGGACCCAGTCCTCTAAGAACCGGAAAGAGGGTCCTCACCAGACATCAAATCTGTCAGTCCCTTGATCTTGGATTTTGCAGAGTTGTGAGAAATAAATGTTTGCTGTTTATAAGCTGCCCAGGCTATGCTAATTTCTGATAGAACCCAAATGGACTAAGATGGACCACGAGTGTACATGGACACATCTGTAGATGATGTGGACGCTGGTGTTGCTCACTTGGTCCTTTTACCTGCACTGTGCATGTAATATGTGATCATGAGCATGGAGGACAGACCTCAGGAGACTTTTTCCTCTAGTTTTATAATAAAATATTTAAATGTTAGTAAAAAATCATACCAATTTAGATGTCAAAAGTTAGTTTTTGAAAAATAACCATGGGAGAAATAAGCACTTATTTACTCCATCTTTGGAGGAATCAATACATATATGCAACAATTTCAAAACTTCTATGAAAATAGAACATTAGTCATTTTATTGGAGATCACTAGCCTATATTTCCCTTATACTTGACCTCATTGAGATGCCCCCTGAGGCCTCCTTGCCCCATACAAGCACACTGGACATTTTAGTGTTTCTACATACTAGATGGCTTTTCTCTCAGCTTCCACTGGAAAGAAAATCAAATTTGCTCTCTATCCAATATTTAAGTATTAAAACAGATGTTCTTGGTCACAATGAATTATGTAAAAAAGAACATCTTGCTATGTAGCTATGTTAGAAATGTCTGTGATGTGGAATTGCTTTCAAGGGGAAATAGGTTTATATGAGGTCTTTAATATTGAGTTAGCCAAGAAGTCTGTTAATCTTTTTCTGCAAAATAAAAGACACATTTTTTTCTTTATTTTCACAACTTCATCAATTGGGTATTTTGAGTTATGTCAGCTATCTCCTGCATAGTATAATGTTGATTATTCTCAGTTAATGTCTTGATTTGATCACTGTCAACTTCAACTGGTATACCTGACCATGGAGCATAGTGCAGTAAGAAATCTCTAGCACAAAACTTTGCAAACCACTTTAGACTCATTCTATTAGTCACAGCACCTTCTCCATACACTGCACAAACTTTTGTTTGTTTATTTGTTTCTGTTGTGTTTTTACCTTTCTTCAAGTAATAAAGCATAATAAACCAAAAATGTTGCATATTTTCTTCCATCTTCAATGTTAAAATGGCTACACAAAAATTCACTAATTTTGATGTTCTTTTAAAATGCATGCTGATATGACAGCTGTCACAATACGATCTAACAAAATTGCTTCAAATGAAGTTAAAGACAACTAGTGCTAGTAGAGCTATCTTATGGGGAAGAAAATGAACTTTTTGACCAAACCAATATATATTAGTAACTGAGTTCTCTTTTGGATATAACCCAATTTAGTATCACCTTCTGTTGAATGCCACACATTATCAACAAAGTTATACAATAAGATCTTATTGAAATGTGGTCTAATTTAAAAATGACCCCCTATAATACAAAATTTGATCAGTCATTTAGGCTTTAAAGTTAGAATGTTATAAATATTAAGACTAATTAAAAAAAGAGCTTAAATGGAAAAAATGTCAAATAACCAATAAAATAACATAAGCAGCACATTGGATGTAATAATGCAAATACAGATTGTTAAAGATTCATTTAATCTTTGGATACTTCTCCCAAATACTTTCATTTAACACCTTCACAGATTCATATTAATTTGTAATGAATTAGATAAAAATAAAACCCTTTTTTAGTTGTTCTATAATACTAGAGAAAATTCTGTTGTATTGATAAATTTTTACTTCAATGATCTTTTCTAGTATTATAACATTTGGCAATTCAATAAAAATGTTCTCAGGAAGGAGTTTATGAGACAGTATATGGATTCATCTATCAACTGCTTCATGTGGACATATAAGTAATAAAGGTATAAGGATTAGAATCTGTTTTTAATAACAGTCATATATTTAACTAAAGAGAAGATCCAAAGAGTGGACATGTTCATTTACAGCTTTGGAAAGTACTATAAAAAAACAATTCATGTACCTTAATTATGCCAAGGAAGAGAGAAAATTTACTCCTTCTTCATAAATGACACTTAGAATTTAATTTTAAGTGTTCTGCTTGGTGGGTATTTGAAAATAAAGTTTGACAAAACTTATGGCTTGAAATTCACTCTAATCTTCCTGTGACCTATGTCTTGAAAATAAAAGTGAAAGGTATATTCCTCTTCTCTTTAAGCTGAGGGAATAAGTGGCACATTTAATAGCAGCAGGAATACAAAAATTTTAACCCACTCAGGGAATAGATGGGCTATGTTATCAATAATGACTTCTGTCTGATTAAAGTAAAATTTATATTTTTGCAAGCTCTAGGGCTGAATGTGTGATTTTCATTTTAACCTAATCTTGGAAAAAACTTGAAACAAGTCATGTCTTGATCTAAACAACTTTTTTGTTTGGAACACTAACAGAAATCCTGTGTCTACAGATAACTCTACTCAGTTTTTAGTCTGCCCAATATTGTCATACAGTGTAAAACAGTATCGGTTATGTTCAGAATATGAGCAAATATTTTCTCAAGATGACAGTTCCACCCCCAGTTTAGAGAAGGCAGTTATTAGAAACTCACTAGGAAAAGACCTGAAAGAGCAAGGTGACTTAAACAAGTGCCTTGAAAATAAAACTTATAAATGTGAAAGCTGACTTATATAGCAACTTTTCAGAATTCTTTAAGACTCAATAAGACATTTTTATTTTTTTCTTCACATTCCCCACTGCGATGTTCTCTGAAATTCTGAAAGCATACCAGATGTAGGACACAAAGCCTGAATCAGACTAGGGTTGAGGTGACACTGTGCCATTGTCACAGGTACAAAGTCAGTGATTTCAGCATTATCAGAACACTGAAAGTAGGAAGTTACAAAATTACCAGATCCGTTTAACCCAGACTTTTCTTAAGGACTTTCATAAACCAAATTTAAGAGAATCCTGGCAGTTTCTGTCTTTTGGGGGGTGCTGGGTGGGGAACAGAGTCGCAGGTAAAACACCTTCTCTGATACAAAGAGAAAATGTAAAATACACAGTAGCTTTTGAGACAGCCCAATATGCTCTAAATAGTTGTGCTCATTATATGGATCTTGGCTAGACCTTAAGTAGTGAGTGACTCATTATAGCTCTTCAGTAAAACTCCTTCTAAAGAAGGATGTTCAGCTGCAAATTCTCTGCTGTCTCTGCAGAGTTCCAGGGCTGACATTAACTCTGTTGCTTTTTGGACTATGTTCTGAAGTGATGCATTCACCAGGTAAACATAGGAGCATAGTAAAGTTGACAGGCTTCTCTCTGCAATAATATTACATTGAAAATAAAGTTTTCTTGCTTTGTCTTGACTTGAGGTTTCTCAAAGAGTAGAAAAGAGTAATGCATGTCTTAGATATAATCATCAAGAAATTTGTAATTACTTCTGACAATAACTGGGAGTAATACTATGAGAATTCAGAAGGTTGTTTCCTGAGTGAATATTAACCCCAGAATTTTCTATAAAGCTTGCCTCATGAAAACACTAAGTCCTATAACTTGGCTGGGAAAGGCTTATTGATTTAAAAAAATCCCTGATTCTGACACATTTAAAGTATAAGATGGAGTTGGCTTGGAGGGTAATTATTTTTTGTGGGGGGATCATTTTTGCTTCATAGTGTTATCTGTATTGAGATTCTTGGGTTCCACAAGATAGGAATTCAAAGGAAACCCCAAAGAAATTTTCAGACAGATTTTACTAAGCTGCTTGAGTACCAGGGAGACAGTGTAGAGGAAAGCAAGGACCTCTGAAATGGCTATGGGGCTGGATGTGCTTCGCCACTTTTAAAAGCTGAGGACAAAGTGGGCTTGCATGAAAGGGTAGGCTCTTTTGGTTAAAAAGGCAGGGGTCAGGGTGACTTCTTCCTTTTGCCTGGTTACTTGTCAACTATCTCCTCACCTGTGCTCTGGGGGTAAGATGGAGGTGTTGCTCATTATCACCACCGTAGGAAGGTCATATAGCAGCCAAATCTTGATCAGCTGTGCATGTGGAACATTGATTTCAACACCTGCTAAGGAGTAGGTGGTTAGAAAGGAGCTAAGATCAGCTATTTCTTCATTCTTAGAAGGGAGTGGAAGGGTGGTGACATTCTTCAGGTTAGCTTATCTGGCATTCATTCTGACTTCCTGGTCTTAACTTGGATTTCTGGCCACCTGGTTCTTTCTATCCCAGGCCCAAGTGTCTATACTGTCTCAGTAGTGTCTTGGATGTATCTCACTCTTAAATAACTCAACCACACACATAACTGGTATTTATTGAGACAATTGGTACAGCATTTTCTTCACTTCTGACTTGCTATTTCATGGGAAGGTAAAACATAAAAGGATTTAGAAAGCAATGAAAAATAGCATAGCTTTCAAGGACTTTTTTAGAAGGACAAAGAAAAGTCAGTTCAGGATAATCTAGAAGAGCTGACAAAGGTTCAGGAAAAATTAGAGCTAGAGTTCATCTCAAAGGCTGAGTAGAATTTGAATAAAATAAAAAGTGGGAACAGAAGGAAAAAAATTTTAAAGAGGGAGAGTAGTATGAGTTTTGGCTATACAAATAAACAAGCCACAAGAGGTGGAGAATTGGTTGGACAAATAATATGGGGCCAGTTTGGAAGTCTGAGGCTTGCAGCAGTTCCAGAATTTAGAATTGACATCATAAGATGTGGAAGGTATTATAGATCCCTGAACTATGGAATAACATCCTCTACTTATTTGTATTCTTGTCATCTTCTCCCCTAGCCTCAAGTAGTGGATAGGTGGAGTAGAAAATAAATCTTGAATTGGGTAAGTTGGCTCTACGTAGTAGATAGAAGAGTATGGGAGAACTCCATCCCTCAGAGCTCCCCAGGCCACCGCAGATGAGAATGAGTCATCCCGGACACCATCTTGCTGCTCTGGCGGGAAAGGGGGTGGTGATTCCCTCTAGTGGAGAATGACCTGAGCCCTTCTCCCCAACAGCTTTTATTGGGAATGGTATATGTATGTGTACATGTATACATGCATAGCTCATCAATCAATGTCAAAAGGCTATCGTCACACAAAAACAGGTATTATCTACAGATAACAATTGAAGGAACACAGAGATTTGTCATAGGTCAGGGTCTGTCAGTCATGCTGACGCCAGAGGGTCTTTAGATATGTTTCATGAGATAAGGAGTTTACTCCTTAAGCCTTGAGCTTAAACATCCAGTTTATACCAACAGGGCTATGCTAGGCATAGCAGGCTTCAAAGGACAAAACTTATATTTCAGGCCTGATTCCCATGGGAACTCTCAATGTTAGAGTTGAGTCATGCCTGCCACATGCATTTTTACCTGGTTTCCCAGGGAGACTTACTAGCCCCTTTCAGGGCTTGCTGTCATGGGGCAACAGTCTCCAAAACCACACAGAGCTATCCCCAACAAAAGAGGTAACAAGCTCTGCAGTAGAATACAAAAAAAGAGGAGGGGGGAATTCGTTGGAGAGAGGAAGCACAATATAAGAGATAAGGTTTTAGAGGAAGACAGGCATTAGTTCCTATTCCAACTTGAACATTTTCTGGCTGTGTACTGGGAAAGAGGAGACCAAACTTTCTATATCTGAATTTTCTTTTAAGTGGAAATAAAACTCTTAGACTTTGATGAGAGTATTAAAAATTATGCAAGAAACCTGTTATAGTGCCTGGAATCAAACTCGTATAAATGTCTATTGTAATTATTGGTTTCCAAACATCTCTCTCTTAAGTTTGCTGGTGGTCTTTAAGATTGTATATGAGACAGATAGTACTCTTGGCTGGACTGAGGCTATACTACATTACAAAGACCATGTAAGATAAATAATCTCAAAAAAAAAGTGCTGAAGGGAGGGATGGAAGAGAGTCAGAGAAAATTGATTTATAACTGGCCTAAGATGGGCCTTGAAAACAGGGTTGGGAAATGAGGTATTAACTGTGTCTGCTCCTTATCTCAAGGTCTTAGTTCATTGAAGTCATGAATTCATCTTTACAATTGAATTCTCGGCTAGAAAGTCATATAGATAGCCCTGAAAACTTCAATTTTCTCATTCACACTGAGTATATTCTCTCACTGCATCCTACCCTTGCACTGATAAAAATTAGATCTGTTTCTCACCCTCTATTAAGGATTTTATCTTCAAAATGTCCTCTGGTCTGAGAAGACTGTGAAGGTAGCAGATCAGCAGAATCACTTCTCACCTGAGTTTCCAATATTGAAGTCTTCCCCATATTTCCCATAGGAATAAATTAAAATCTCTGTCTTTTATTTATTTATTTATTTTTGGCAATGTGGTGTCTGGACAAACTCATTTCTTATCTAAACAGTTCATGATTTTGAAATGAAGAATTGATATTGATTAATTTCTGCACTCTGTTTTAAAGATCAGAGGGTTAGGGTTAGGTTTGGGATGGCAGGGAGAAACTTCGTGTGCTCACAGTGACTTTGTGTTGATTGACTTGGATTCCCTCAGGTATTCATTTAAATATTTTCCTAATTCGAAATCTTGATTTGGGATGATGTATAGGAGTTCCGTCAAATTGTTGTAAAGCATTATGGCTCTCGTCTGAATACAATCACAATTAAATGTCCTTACATAAGAAACTCCTTTTAGTGAGCTTCAAAGCAGCTTACCCTTCAGGATTCATTGGCAGATTATTTTATGGCCCATATTTTTATGAAAGGGATTTATTTGTGGGGAATACTAAAACAGATTGAGAAACAGTAAAGACTAGATTATTCAGATTTTTATTCTGCAAGTCTCTATTAATACCTTACTGCCCGCCTCTAGCTTTTTCTCTATAGAACTCAATTAACAAATTACAAACATGAATTTGAAATTGGATTGTGTGAAGGTACATGTATTTGATTTGTCTTCCATTTGTAAAACTAGCTTAATTCTCATTTCTCTTCTAGACACTGCTCCTCTCCTAATCTGTGGTTTCCCTTCCATCCTTCCATATCCTTGTTTCACATTATAAATATCAGATGAACTCAGTTCGAAGAATGTAACATTTTAGAATCACATATTTAATACCAAACAACTGAGTTTACACATAGAGACTCTGATTTAGAGACAGTGTAAGTGATATGCTGGAAATGTCAAATGAGTTTTTGCCAGATTTGAGTATAGATGTCAATCCTCTTGAACACCTTTGGTATTCAAGCTACAAGGAGAAGATTTAGAAAGGATTTCTATAATCATTACCTTAAATGTGTCTGTGTGTATATATAATAACACTGGTATAGTATAACTACAGATAAATAGCTAGAAACAGTTTAGATGTTACCATGTAAAAAAATACTCTGAATTCTGACAATTTTTCAAAGTTTAAAAATATGTATCAGATCCTGAATTCTGTGACATATGCCAAAATTCACAAATGTAAACATGAACACAGATATAATAGAGGATAGAGAACTTCTAAGAACATTCCCACATCAATGCCAGTGACTGTATCTCCAATTACATAAGGTGGGTGTGGCACCACTAGCTGTAAGATGACAATGGTCAAAGCCTAAAAGAAAAAAACTTATTCAAGAACTTTGAGGAATCCCACATGCCTATAAAAACCTGGATGTTTGTAGCAGATAGAGTCTCTTTTGTCAGAGAAGTATGGCATACTTAACCAGCAAATGTACTGAGATTCTACCTTTTTCTTCAAGCTTTAGGCCATTAACTCACAGTTGCTATTTGGGACTCAGGTGTTGTACTATGGAGGACTGGTGTTCTCTTCCCTGAGATGATATTTATGTTCCAGTGAATTGAATGGGTGTGACTTAATGTTGGAAAAAACAATTTTTTGGCAAAGATTGGGTAAGAGAGAGTAAAGCAAACTAAATATATCTGGGAAGGGTAGGAACATGGTGAGAATAAACTAGTGAAGAAATGGAAAGAAAATGCGTGATGAGACTATTAAAATGTACTTGAACATTTTGAGGGTTCTGATTTGAACATATTCCTATAGCCAGCATTAACTGAGAATAAAGCAATATAATGAATGTTTCCTGAAATTAATCTAGCTTTTAATATTTTCCTCAAGCTCCCACCTCACTTATCCACAGATACACAACATGTTTTCTAAAAATAGACTTGACTTAACATTTACATAAAGTTAAAAGATTATTTAGTAGGAGCAATACTAAAGCTAGTATTTTTCAAGCTAGTATATTTCTCAAGTTGAATAAACTTTCATTATCCCATCCAACTCACATCATTGCAAGACTGACCTTTAAAAGTTTCATCCTTATGCACCATTAATTTCAAATGTACCTTGTAAGATATTTCAAGTTCTTTAATATTGGAAACTATAGACAACACCTTTACTAAGTTCTATCTTATTTACCTCATTTATTTTGTATAACTAAGTTGGAATTTGCCTTAGAGACCTCAATCTCAGAGAGAAAACAGTATTTTATTACTTGTAGGTACATGAACCCTTTCTTGAAATTCAACTGTTGTTAGCCACTGTTGGGACAGAGAAACTGAAATTTCTGTGTTTAGTGCTTTAGCATTTGCAAGTTACTTTATCAGCACATATATTTCATTGCCTACTCAACCTAAATAAAAGCTACACTTTTTATGAACTTATTGCTACAATTTGAATAGTGACTCAGAAACTTTAGCCGGTCAGTACAACTTCATATTCTAGAGATTCTTATTTCAAAGACAATTGGATTTCTGCATTCTAATGACATACATGTGATATGCAGTGTGCTTACACTGTGGGCCTTCCAGATGTAGCCCAGAAGCAAAGCACTGTAGAAGTCCCTAGTCCTACAGAAATCATTGCAAACAGATAGTGTTTAGCAGCTTTCAGTTTGATTCTTCTGCCCTGGGTAAAGTGCTTGAACTCTTATGCCCAGCTTAATTAAACGAACTTAATTCATCAGTAAACATGTTTAATGATACTTAATTAATAGTGTTGCTGTGATGTTAGAATATAAAGCTTTAGAGAAATGCCTGGCATGCAGTTCAAATTCAATTTTAAAAAGTAATTGTTATTTTAAGGTTATTAGCTTAGAGCTTTGGGCTTCAAGAAATACTTCGGAATGACCCCTAGGATAGGAGTGGCACTTTGCATAATGCTTAAGTTTCAGGGGAAAGACACTCTACAAACTCCTTGAACTTATTCCTTTTAAAGTATCCTTTGAAAGAAGAATATTTTACATTTAACAAAATGCGTAAGTACAAAACAAAATTCCATTCTTTTTTTTTCAATTGTTTCTTCCCCTATTGTCTTTACTTTCACTTTGAGGATATAGAAAATATCTGTCTAATATCTTTCATCTGTTAGCTCCATATGTATGCATTTACATTATTGAATAACATCAGCTTTTTTTATCTTTAAGAGAAGTAACTCTAATTTGGTAATATTTCCTCTTACATCTGATTTTTTTTCATTTAAAATTTATTTTTCTGCTGTCTCATTTCTTCCTCAAATCCACATTCTTCTTAGTTTATGGAAATAAAACTTGGATGTGGCCTCAAGTAAGGATCTAACCAATGCTAAGTATAACAGGAGACTTCCTTCTGGTTCCTCTTGTTAAAGAGAAAACCACAGGCTCAAAAGGGCATCACTTGCGCTAAAGTCCATAATACCAAACCTAGATATAACAGCTGGCCTAACTGACATTTCAACCTTTCCCAGAAACAGAATCTTAACCTGTCTGGAATTTTCTGGCTAAGCGCCAGTTGGGTAATCTGTCATGTGAGCCCTCTCCATGCCTCACATAAAGAAGAGGCAATCTGCATGATAAAAACTGATCCCATTCTCTTCTTCCAAAGAAAACATGTCCTGGGCCCCAAATAATTCTTTCTTATCTTTTGTTAATAGCTCCCTTGCCCCACCTTTCTTCCTCTGAAAAACTTTCCATTTTGTAATATCCCATGGAATGCCCCCATCTAACTGTGAGACAAGATGCTGCCTGATTTATAAATGGCTTAACAAAGCAAATTAGATCTTCAAAATAGCTCAGTTAAATTTGGGGCTTTTTTAACACTATACATTATATTTTATTTATCCAAATATTATGTTTAAACAGCTCAATATTGCATATATGAGAATAAAATGATCTTATGTTGAATGTATGCATATCAGACAATGCCCAGTTAGCATTTACATGATAGGTATTTCCCCTAAATGTGCAAATAGTCTTAGCCAGTGTCTATAAAAATGTAATAAAGCAGCCAATTACTCAGCACAACTATAGCTACACTATGGATGTGCTCAATGAGAAACTTGAAGTCCTCGATTACTATAGCACATGTATCCCTGTAGGAATCCATAGCAACAAAGTAGGCCTACCGTGAGTGACTCACGGATAATTTTACCATGTTGTAATCCTTGGGACTACTCAAGTGTGAGACAACTTACTGTAAACCAAGCTGGGTTTAAAAAGAACTGTAATATTTCTGTAATAAGCTATTAAATGAACAAACATATGTTTTGAATAAAGTATACTATGTCTTTTAAATCCATAAGTGAAGAAGGTATTTCTGTGAGAGACTAAAAACTATTACTTTATTAATAAATTTTAAAAAAACTATAAGGATTTCTTTGAGGGAGAGAATGCCATGCAGCACCTTTTTATATACATTTTTATATACTTTTTATTTTCAGTTTGACCATGTCTTACTATTTTTGTATCAATGCTTTTTTCCTGACATTTGACTTATAATATTATTCATCACATATCCTTTTGTAAAATAGTGGGGTCTGTAGCAGCACTAGAGTATTAACCTGGTCGTTGAATTTTCTTACTCCTCCTACTATATCCTAATCTTAATATCATTTTGATACATATCTTTAACTGTTAATGGTTCATTAAAAGAGAGTTTTGACCTGTACAACATTCTCTATAGACTTACTAGGTTCCACCATCTACATTTTGTGTTTGTAGATTTACCTCATGTATCAAAAGTACTTGTGTGATACTTGTGTGAAAAGTACTTAGCTTGCATATTCCTTGAGAGTCTAAACTCATTACAAGTGCAGTGTTTCTTTGTAAACTAGGTCACAGACTTCCAGTGGTGTCTGCCTGGTGCCAAATTCTGTGACTTCATATTCAATTTGCTTTGCTTACTTGGTTTATTCCTTTCATAGCATTAATTTTAAAATGGTATAATTTTATGCTTTTTATCTACTTGTTTATTTGTTCTCTTTATACCCTACTAGAAAACAAGTTACATAGTAGCAGAGACTCTTTTTTCCATTGGTGGCCAAGGTTTCACAAAGTAACCAGAAAATAGTTGGAGCTTAATAAACTTTCTAATGGATGGATCAACGAAGGCCTCCAAATTAGATAATTCATGTTCCAAATAATGCACTTTGATTTGGATATTTTGTCCTTATCATTGTAAGGATTCTACTGTTGAAGCCTCACTAATTGGCAACTGAGAACAAAAACATAGGCTAGATCTACCTTACATATGAGAAAGTCTGACATATTAGGAACTGCATAAATATGTATTACACCCAATGTCCAAACACTCTTTTGAAACCAAATGTTTTCAAAGTACTTTTGTGCTGTATCATGGACCAAGGAAGATTATTTTATTGCAATTATCAGTTGTTGAAAATAATACAGAAAGATTAGTAACTAGTTGTTTTAATCAATTTATTCTTACTCAATGTAGTTACATGTCCTATCTAGCTTTGTGTTCATATTTTGATTTCTTGATTACAAAGCTAAGCAAATTAAAGGGAAGCAAGAGATATTGGTTTTAGTCATCCTCCAACAAGAAAGCTCTTTTTGATCAATGATGACTAGATTTAGATTTTACAATATGATTTTTCTTTCTGATCTGTGCAGAGTGTTACCTAGATGCATTACTGAATATACACACAGCACAAATCCGTGCATCAGTCCCCTGCTTGTTTCCCGCTCAGTCACCACAGTCTCCTCCTCCACATTGCAACTTGGACAGGTTATGTTGCTGATACATAACATATCATCCAGTGCATCAAATATCCTCATTAACGATTTGGAAACTGGCATAAATAAAATAATTGATTAATTTACTCTTTTTACTTTATTATGTTGAGCTTCTGATTCAGTTTCTTTGTTTTCATTCTCTCGTCTAATTTTAACATGTTCTGCCTAAATGACCAATAATCACTAATAATTTCTTAAATGATGTTAAATTATTTGTATTATGGGAAAAACTATGTTATAGTGTTGGTTTACGCAAAATTTCAGAAACTTAAATGTTATGCCATTTTGTCACTCAGCCTTCTTTTCTTGGATCCTAATCACTCCCAAATCTCACATAGTATTTTAAACCATAAGGCTGTAAATGAATATTTGGGGGGGAAAGTTAAATGTGAAAAGAAGTCTTGTGAAGTCACAAGACTTAAACTGATGATGTGTAAATGTAATACTCGTTTGAATTCGGTTAGTGAAACAAATTCGTAAGTTCATTAGTGAAATAATTAATTTGACTAGGCAATTTATTCCAACAAGAGTTTGGTGAAAATATACATTATCTGAAATATTTGCAGTAATATACTCTGTGTCTCAGGTCACTTTCTAAGACTAGGATTTGTAGGAGTCCATATGAGTTTGACTGTTAAATAAGAGTCAATTAAATCAGAATCTAATATGTCTAAACACCGTGCTTTATATAAATTTCAAGAAATTGCTGTCTTACATAGAACTAATGTAACCAAACAAAAAAGTGGAATATTGGCTGCCTGTCACCCTAAAAGCCAGACTCGTGAGTCAGATGCTGGTACAAAAGGAAAGAGGTGTTATTCGGGTACTGCGTGATCTGGGAAAATGGTGGAGTCTTGTCTCAAAGACCATCTCCTCAGCAGGACCAAGACAAAAGTCAATGTCCCGAGTTCCTGCTCCAGTTTAAAGTACAGTCCTTCAGAGCCCACAGGTGGCTGCTAAGTGCTCAAAGTCCCCATCCAGGTAACTTACCTTGTTCACAGATTCTGTTCATTTCTGGCTCCCTCCTGAAGCCTGTATGTGGAGCCCACAAAGCCATGGGCCATGCGCCTGCTAAGGCAGCAGGCCGCATACTCCTGGAAGAGCTTGTGAATTCACCGGCAAGTGCATCACCAGGTGGGCGAAATAGATAGAGACTCCCTCCTGGAGGCCATGAGCCATGTGGCCCATAGAGAGAACACACAAGGGCACTTTTTGAGTGCAGGTCATGAGCAAAAGAGGGATTCTTTGTTCCCTAAGATTATATTAGCTTGGTGTGGGACAGACCAGGTACTTTTTCAAAATGACCAATCAAATTCCCAAACTTTTATGCACTTTGGGTGAATCCATGAATCCACTGCCCAACCAATTCCTTCTTTAACCAAGCTAGACTGAGAAGCCTCTTTGGTCCAGCATCTCTGCCTATGCCATTTTGGCTTCCATGGCCTAGGTGCCTGCCTTTCCCTGGTCACACACCCAACCTGGTAAGGGAAGGGCTTGGGAGATAAGGGAAGGGCTTTTTCACTATCCAATTATCCTACTATTTTTGCGTGCTCAATCTAAGAACCTCACACTGCACTCTGACTGACTTTTTTCCAGTAACACTAACAGTAGTGGTTTGGGGGAGATGACTCATAGGTAAAGTGCACTGAAAACAAAAGCTTGTGATGCTTAAACTCATCAGCTCCTTTTAGTGATAAAATATGTTTCGATCAATATCCCTGAATGTCAGCCTATAATAAATGTTGAAGAAATCTATTGAACTGGTACAAAGTACACACAAATCAAAGGCTTTTTAAGGTTGTTGGGACAGTATTTTAAATGTGTAGTAGATGTTGTGTATCTGAAATGGCTCTAGTCCACATTTCTTTTTGTCACCATCCACCACCTTTCTTAAATGGATATAAGGTTAATGCTCACAAATCTCCTAGCTGACCAAAACATATACTTCCTATGAAGTCAGTATAATTCATAATGCATTTCTGTTTCATATAATGCACTTCACCTTATCATCTAAAATTGAATCACTTCTGGACAAGATGGCTTGCCTCCTTGCATAAGCACATCAAAATTACAACTAAAATATAAAACAACCATCACTCAGAACCATCAGAAATCAAATTGACTGAAAGTCTCACAACTATAGAATTAAAGAAACCACATCCATCAAGACTGATAGGAGGAATGCAGGCGCAGAATGGGCTGGTCCCTCACCCATGTGTGGTGAATAAAAACTTGAGAGGTGTATCTTGGGATCAGGAAGTCCCAGCCCACGCCAGGCCCCTAAGCCCAGGGTTCTGGTGCAAGGAAGGCACATCCGCATAACTTCTGGCTGAAAAAATCAGCAAGTATTGAGTCAGTGGAAGAAACATCTGGAGTCCCAAGCAGTTCCTCTTAAAGAAACCACACAAGAACTTACTCAGATTCATTATCTATAGCTCTAGCACCAGAGTAGCAGCTTGAAGGCACCAGTGGCATACAGGAAGGAACCAAGGTATCTGGCATCCAGGCAACAGCTGGGGGACAGCTTTCTCCCAACAGAAAGGTAGACATAGGCCATTGTCCATTTTCTGAATACTCCACCTGACAAAGCAACAGAGTTGTCAGGCTGGTGCCATATTTGACACTTCATGAACCTGGCTAAAACTGTTTGCCCTGCCCTAGAGACGCCACCCAACTTATAGCTGTTAACAGTGGCATTCTATATGAATGGCTGGTCTTGACCCATGCTTCACAACTTCCTGAATTGTGGCGGATACCAGCCAGCAGTATCCATCTCTGCTGTGGATGCTCATTGAAACACGAGAAAAACATACACAGAGACAACCAGGTCCTGTGGGGAAATACAAATGGAATGGCCACTCTCTCTAGTGGGGAGCGCCTCATCTCCATTCCCAAGCATATTTTTATTGAAAATATAGACTTAGTTAGTGGATTCACAGTCTGGCAGAAAAGATCAAAAGAAGTAGGTGACTTACAAAGGTGCAGACAGAACCCCCACTGTGATTCTGGGCAGAGATTGGAGTTTTAACATTTGAAAGGAGTAACAGGGCTCGAAGGGCAGTTTTGGTTTCCTGTCTATGCCTTCAAATTCTAATCTAATAACATCCTCCAGCAAACAAATCTCACAGGATCTTGCATGTTCTATGTCCCAGGCCTGATTACCCCAGGGGTCCTCCGTTTCTGGTCTGGGCTGCACCGCCCCTGCTATTTCTGTAGGCCTGAGTTAACAGAGAAGACAAAGGCAGCCAGGAGACTTGGATTTCTCACATCTAAGAACAAGGACTCAGGCTTTGACAAAGCCAAGGGGGCAGGGGTTGATGTCCATCACCCCTTCATTTCCACAGCCCCAAGTCTCTTCCCAGAAGCCTCCATGTGATCATGCCTGCCTTAGGCAATTCCCTCCATGGGAAATCTTACCCATCATTGGCTAACTGACCAAGCTTAGGAGGTTTAGGCACAGAACAGGCAGTGTTCATGCCAGGGAAATAAGTTTTTGTCTCCTTAGTGGCTCCTGGTCCAGAGGTCTCTCACTCAGCCTAAGTCACGGGGGGTTACAGCTTTCTGAGACCAGGCAGGGCAGTCCCCAACACTAAATCATTTCAAATAAGCAACAGCTGACCTCAATGGGCCCCCAGGCCCTATACCTCTTTCTACCTGGCTTCAATCATGGCACTAGCAGCAGCCAGCCTGGATTTCCAGTTTGGCTTAGCCTGGGAATCTCCAAGTTCAGCACAAGTGTCAGCCTTCTATGATTGCTTTATAGATCAGGCAGGGTGACCCTGGGCAAAACACAGTTGGAAGCTGACCTTGGCCTGTACCACCCAGAAACCCCAGAGCCTATATACCTAGTGGACAGCTAGAGTCCACGTCAGAGCACTACCACACAGAGGATGGTGGTGAGTGGTCACAGCCAATCCTTATAGCTGACTGACCTGGATAAATCCCTCCCATTGTTCTACCAATGCAACCAAGGCTCAACTACAAGAGGAGGGTGTATTCAGCCCACATAAAGGGCACACCTCGAGTAACCAGCTTGAGTGACAGGAGAGCCTATGCCACTGGACCCTACAAAACACCTACTACATTAGGCCACGATACTAAGAGAAGGAGCCATAGCAGTTCCATTTAATACATAGAAACAAACACAGGAAGGCTGCCAAAGTAAAGACACAAAGAAACATGGTCCAAATGAAAGAACAGATCAAAGCTCCAGAAAAAAGAACTAAATAAAATAGAAATAAGCAATCTTTCAGATGCAGAGTTCAAAACATTGGTTAGAAGGATGCTCAAGGAACTTAGTGAGGACCTCAACAGCATAAAAAAGATCCAGTCAGAAATGAAGGATACACTAATTGGAATAAAGAACAATGTACAGGGAAACAACAATAGAGTGAATGAAGCTGGGAATCAAATCAATGATTTGGAACATAAAGAAGCAAAAAACAACCAATCAGAACAACAAGAACAAAAAAGAATCCCCTCCAAAAATGAGAATAATATAAGTAGCCTCTGGGATAACTTCAAGAGGTCCAACATTCATATCATAGGGATGCCAGAGGTGAACAGAAAGAGCAAGAAATCGGAAATTTATTTGAAAAAATAATGAAAGAAAACCTCCCTAATTTGGTGAAGGAAATAGACATGCAAGTTGAGGAAGCAAAGAGAGTCCCAAACAAAATGGATGCAAAAAGGTCGACACCAAGATACATCATAATTAAATGTCAAAATTTAAAGATAAAGAGAGAATATTAAAAGCAGCAAAAGAAAAGCACTTAGTTACCTGCAGTGGAATTCCCATAAGACTATCAGCTGATTTTTCAAAAGAAACTTTGCAGACTAGAAGGGAATGGCAAGAAATATTCTGTCATGAAAAGCTGGGACCTACAGCCAAGATTGCTCTACCCAACAAAGTTATCATTTAGAATCAAAGGGCAGATGAAGAGCTCCCCAGATAAGAGAAGACTAAAGGAGTTCATCATCACCAAAGCATTATTATACAAAATGTTAAAGGGATTTATTTAAGAAAAAGAAGATAAAAGCGATGAATAATAAAATGCAATAAATACATACCTATCAACATTTAAATCTGAAAAACAAACTAAGCAAACAAGAAGAACAAAGACATGGATATGGAGAGCATTTTGATGGTTGCCAGACAAGAGAGGGGTGTGAGGGAATGGGTGAAGAGGTGAGGGGATTAAGAGGTGCAAATAGGTTGTTACAGAATAGCCATGGTGATGTAAAGTACAGTAGAGGAAATGGAGTAGCCGAAGAACTTATATGCATGATCCATGGACATGAACATGGTGGAGGGATTGCTGAAGGAGTGGGGGTGGGGGTGGTCAGTGGAGAGAAGCAAAGGAAGGAAAATTGGGATAACCATGATAGCATAATCAATTAAATATGATTAAAAATAAAATAAATGGAATGAATCATATAAAAATTTAAAAATTAAAACTCATGACCCAATTTACAAATATAGTCTTAACAATGATTTATTTCAGGTCAAAGACTGAGTCATATATGTGGTGATGCTGCCAGCCCCTAGCATAGTGCTTGGCACAGAGGAGGTTCTCAGCAATGCTTGGGAGTTCAGATTGTATAGCAAAAGGAGAGACATATATATTAGAATGTGTTTTCCTGTTTCCTAGAGTATTTTACCCACATTTTCTATAGTGAAATAGGGTTTTTAATTGGCTTTTTAAAGTATTAATTCCTATATATGTGTTGAACTAAGTATTCATTAACTCAGATTAAAACATAATGAAAAAATTCATTTTATAACACTTAAGTGCATTGTCATCTATTAATCAAAATTACACATACATATATTTAAAAATAAGAAATCATACATGTATGAGAAGTATTTACTCAACATACTGGCAGTGATGAAATAGTCATGCTGGTGAGGAGGGAGTTCTCTAATATTAAATTCCATTCAGATCATAGGCATCCACTGATGAAAAATATTTAGATTTTTCTCCAACTTTAACAGGAGCATTTAGAACAGGTTGAAGAGAAAATCCATGGGTTTTGACATGAGATGGTGGAGGGGGGGAGAAATGGTGTCTGGCACAAATAACTCCCCTTTTTTATTACAAAATCTTTTATTACAAAATCATAAGCATGTAATTCTGTAATATAACAAAATCACACTCAAGGACACCATATGACATGTTAGGTGAAATGTTCAAATTAAAACTATAAATTACTGCACCCATAGTATTACCCTACCAACCACACTCAAGCAGGCCTTATTCCCACCAGACCCTGTACTTCATCTAAGCTCTCTTAGATCACTGTGCATTATGCATGTGGCTACACAAACTCAGTTAGGAAGAGTGGTGAACAAACTGAGCAAGTTTTTATTTATATTTATATTTACATTTACATTTATATTTATATTTACATTATGAAAAAATGACCTCTTGTATTTTAAGATGCTGTGTTTTGAATGAAGGAATGACTTACATATGAATTTGTAGACAGACCATATTTTCTTTGTTGAAATACAAAAAATGTGATGAAATTCAAATGCATGTTTATTGTACACAGAGGCAGGCAGATTTATGTAGGGCATGCTACTTCATTTGAAATACAAAGGAAAGCCAATGTATACACATAAAACCTAATGTATAGAATGTATGACCTTAACCTTGAGTATTGCCTCTTTTTGTTTTTAAAATTCTTTGATAGTACAAAATTTTGTCTATTGTTTAACCTAGAACTAACCAACATCTTCAAGTATTTTAGTAATTTCAGAATATATAAAGGTCTGCAGGTGTTTTGAGAAGAGCTATTCCCCCTGGCTCTGTAAACAGAGAAAAGATTTCCTAAGTTCATTCTTAAGGCTTATATGCTATAACGTTTTTCTTGAGAGGACATAGTCGAATTGCAGTATTTGAAAATGCAGAAAGCAGTATTTGATTCAAATACAACTGATTTTCTGCTAAGTCTGGGGGAGACCAGTCAGTATCAAACCAAAAGTCACCCTCCCCACACAAATCTATATATGTAATTTGACACTTCTGATTCTTAAGAGGCCAGGGTAAGGGTAAAGCACAGCTAATGGAAGTCAGAATAATGGTGCCTAGGGGTGGTATTTGCATAATGAATTTGGAGCTGACAGTACATTTCCTATGGGTGGTAGGGCTGGCAGAGTAAACTAAATGAAATGTTGAGGTAACAGCAATAGATCATACTGCACAGTGTGCTGCAAACATCAAGCAATTTGAAAGGTTAATGAACAAAGCCATGGTTCTCTATGAGGGCTTCCAGAAAATATTAGCAAACAACAAAATGAAATTGCCTAGAGCATGAGAAAAGATCTATAGAATTCTCTTTCTTTCTTTCTTTCCCAGTACACTGCAGAAGAAACAATATCAACTGCAACATAAGGCCTGTGTTGAAAATAAATAACCCATCAGATTAATTGTTTTCAGCCTTGTCTCAAGCCAATCATTCCTCCTAACATGTCATTAATCCTCAAGAAATGCCCTGTACTGCAATTGCTTCTGCCAGAGTCATGCTACTTTAAAGTAACAATATAATAAATAAATCTTCCTATAACTTAAAAGTCAATATTGGACAGATTAGATACAAGACAAAAAAATTTTCAAGAATAATGTATTATGGCTTGGAAATAAACTTGTTTATCAATCTCCCCCAGGAGGTCAGCAACCTTCTGTTTTTCTTCAAAAATACAATTTACTTCCTGGCTATTACATATTTACAGGAAATAAAATGTATGTCTAATGGGCATCCGTTAAGATCCTGGACCAGTACTTCTCAAACTGTAATGTGCATGTGAATCACACATGTGGATTCTGATTCAATAGGTCTGAGGTGTCCAGATACTCTCTGTATCCAATAAGCTCCCAGTAGTGCCCATACTGCTGATATGGGGAACACGTAGGCAGTATTTACCCAGAAAAATTCCACAGGACCTGGTAGAAAATCTTGTGTACTTGTGCTTTAAGAAAGGAAAGGTTGGGGAGTAGGAGGGGTGGTAGTGGGTGGGGAGGCGGGAGGTTTATGGTGAATGCCGGGCTTGTTGCACAGGGAGGTTGGAAGGAGGAGGAGGAAATGGTAAACTGATAACTACGTATAACATTGTTACATTATACTGGGTTGGCCAAATATATATATGGTTTTTTTCCACAAAATCAAAGACACATTTTTAATTTTCACCAATAACTTTATTGATTTGGATATTTTGAGTATGTCAGCTATCTCCTGTTACTGGCTTCTAGTGTGTAGAGGCCAGGAGTGCTGCTAAAGATCTTCCAGTGTATAAGACGGCCCCATAGCAAAGAATTATTTGGCCAAAATGTTAATAGTACCAAGAAACTTTGCAAACCACTTTTGACATGTTCGATCTGTCTCAGCATACTCTCTGTGCACTGCATAAATCTTTTTGTGTGTTTCAGTTGTGTTTTTAACTTTCTTCCAATAATAAAGCATAATAGGCTAAAAATGTTGCATATTTTCTTCCATCTTCAATATTAAAATGGCTACACAAAAGTTCACCAATTTTGATTTTTTTAACTGCATGCTAATATGACAGCTATCACAACACAATCTAACAAAACTGTATTGAGTGAAATTACAGACAGCTAAGCACTATTAGAGCCATCTTTGGAAAAAACTAAATGACCTTTTCAGCCATCTCAATACTTCTACCCTTTTAAGGGGTGAGAGGAGATTGTCCCATTAACTGCAGCCTTCCAGGTGCTGCACCACCTACTAGGCATACAGTGATAAACCGAAGAAGACGTTGAATACCACCCTTGTGAAGCTTAAAGTCTGTAAAAGACCCTTTGTTTTTTTTCTCTCAGTATCTGCTGGACGGGATAATGGGATGAGTATGACAAACTAAAAATTGTGTTTTTTGTGTTTTATAATCAGATGACAAGCTCTAGTTGTCCTCTTTTTACTAGTTCTATAAATTAGGAAACTCATTTAGCCTGACTGGGTCCATTTTTTTCCCATGAATTTTTATGGAAAGGGATTATCTTCAGGGTCTTTATCACCTTCAAAACTATATTCTTCTAACCATAAGCTATGTGACTGACTCTAAAGCAATGATTTTTTTTTTTTTCTAATAAGACCAACTTTTTAAAAAACATAAATTTTGCGCTTGGAATTAGTCCTATTAAGAAATCCATTACACCAAATATTTTAGGAAATGCACTTTTAGAATTTCCTGAAGACTCAGTTGCAGAGTCACCTAAAACAATCAGGGACATTATTTTTACAATACCACTTAACTGAGCCATAAAGCTATCTGAGGTGTTTCTTCAAATGTTGGAGGAAAATCTAATCAAAGAAGGTTGAGAGGAAGTAAAATTCTTTCATGTAGGATCCATATCTACCTTATCTCTAATTTTCGAACAAGATTTCCAAAACTTCTTTATTTATAAGAATCACCTTCAGTGGGTACTAAAAATACATATTTCTGGGGTATTCTCTAGCCTAGCTAAATAAAAATATCCAAGAGAAGCCATGTTTTTCCTACAAAGGTGATTCTAGTGGTTGGGAAATTTTAGGTAAATTTTTCTATAATATTCACACAGTGTTTAGTATAAAGGAGTTGCTCAGCTAGTGAATGAACAAAAGAAGAAAAAATGAGTGACCAAAATCTGTGATGAAAGTGGAAAATTGGCTATTAATGCAACCATAAACAAAACACATTAGTTAACTTCATAACCTAAGACTTATTTTTCTGTACCACCGTCTAAATCTTTTTTATCCAGGTCAAAAGCCCTAAATTAACTTTCCTCTACCACCCACATTCAGGTACATAAGGGCCAATAGCATGCATTCTATACTGTTATAGCCCTGCAGCCCAAAATAACAACTAATACCTAGTATGTACACATAAATATTTGTTGACTTGATCTCAACTGTGGTGCATAACTTACATGACAATCTGGCTAGTTTAAATAGGACCATGATCATCATCTGAAATGTGCCCACTTAAGGTTTTTTGCTTGTTTGTTTGTTTGTTTTTTAACTCAGGATATCTGGGTTTAATTACAAGGCCCCTAAATATTAACTATACTTTTTTCTTGAAGAGCAAACTTGAACCCAGATTATGAAATTCTTTGACCTAATACCTCTCAAATTATTTGTAAACCACCTGGACACTGTTGAGTATGCCTGTTGGGAGTCTGTGTGTTATAATGTCCTTTTGGGGGGGTTATAAAAATACATGAGTCAGAACACTCTCTAGTACTCTAGTCTTCCTGCTCCCACAGCAAAATTTGGTTCCATTTCCCTTGTTTTGACCGTGTACTGAGGACACCTACTTTCCAAGCAGCTTTCCCCCTACTTGGTCTTTCTTTCCTTTTTTTCTTTCCTTTCCTTCCTTTCTTTACCTTTCCTTCTTTCTCAACATCATCCCTTTTTTTCCTCTTCTCCTTTCTTCTTCCTGCATTTTCCGCAGCCTTCCCTTTCCAAAGCTATGATGAGGCACATAGTAGGTAAGATGAAACCATTCTACTTTGGGTGATCCATTTGCCTAACCTGTGGGCATGAGGATCAGAGGGCAATGCAGGGGAGACTGTGCCCACACGAGATGTCTTTGCCTGCACATATCCCTTGCAACTTCCTTGAAGAAAGGGAAACACTTAAGAATTAGAAAGTACAAGATGAGCAGTGTAAATTCACTCAAAATACGTCATAACATCGGGCGGCAACTTGAGTCAGGGACAGTATTGACAGAGGGCGAGAGAGAACCAAATTTGTGTCGATGCCTTTAGGAAAGAACAGTCTGTAAAGGTGGTATAGGCTGCTTGAGGAGAAAATAAAAAATAATGTGCTCTTATAAAACTTTGCTTTAAAAAATAAAAAGCCTCAAGGTTGGGCAAAATAGAATCTATAAATAAAATACTGAATATAAAAGAAGCAACAGTAACACAGATTTGAAAAGTAATAGAATTAATTTGGATCTGACTAAAGTAAAAAGCTGTGAAATCTATGTACCATAATATAGAAACAAAAAAGAAAGAGGTGTTTAGAGCCAAATATGGAAACAAATTAAGAAAGTAAGCTAAATGAGTGCAGCTTCATGTAAGCAAGAAAAGAGTGACATTTCAGAGGTTAGGAGAAAAAAATGTTCTTTTAGAACAGATTATGGTTAAAAGCACAAACTTGGGAATAGAAAGGTCTGGGTTCAATTCCAACTCTGCTCACTTACTGATTTCATGACATTGGGAAACAACCAAGCCTCAGGTTATAAAAGATATTGTAAAATCCATCATACCTTCATTTATAGAACTGCGATAAATAATAAATGAGTTAATATTTGTGCATCAGGGATAAAATTCTCATATAAGTTAATTTGTTGATGTGTTTAACTTTTGATGTGTTATTTAGCATAATGTTGAAACCAGGGAGCTAATTTGTTATTTAAGCACCAAGAAATTTGAAGAAATGACTGGAGTCTTCTCTTTCTTTCTGTCTTTCTTTCTTTTCTTTTTCTTCTGTCACAGAGGGTAAATAAAGTGTACCATGGGACAGTAGAAAAAGATGAGGGAATTGGAAATGGGAATACTGATGTGAATGAGAAAGAAATTCTGATAATATTTAGGAAGGAGGCAGATCCTACCTTGTCCTGAAAAGGAAGCCAGAGTTCCCCCAGATATATTTGGTGCCCCCTCCCTCACATGAGAGGAGGCATCAACACAGTAGAAGAGCAGCAGAGTAGAAGTGGTCGCATGCTATTTGTAGTCCCAGGACTCCGGCAAGCGAACAACTAATCCTGAGTGACACAGGGAGCAGCTGACTGTTTTTCAATGGGATCATCATTGGAACAGAGGGGACTTTGGCAGTTCTGGATCTGGAGGGCTGCTGCAATCATGGGCACGAAGGAACAGTAGGTGTCGGAGAGTCAAGCAAAACCAAGTAAGGTCAGTGATGACAGAAGATGTTCATCACAATCCAATGAGAAAGTGAACAGTTCAGGAGAGGTCAACCTGAATGGGAAACGGGTGAAGTCAGAATACTTTTTCTTACCAAAGACTGGATACTATGTGAGTATCCCCAGTTGCCACCCCCCAACAATGGCAACATGTATAACTTTGAAGAGAGAGTGGAAAAAATTCTGAATGGACTTATTTCTTTCCAAAGTTAAGATTCTGTCTCTGCCACCAGTAGAATGAGTTTTGAAATAGAAGTCCACTCATAGAAAAAATAGTTACATTTTTAGCCCTCTAAATTTATTGTTAGTGAAACTTGTACCTTCTATACTTATAAAGGACTAAGCCCTATGACAGGCACTGAGAATTAGATCTATAAAAGACAGCTGGGGTTATTATCAAGAAGGAGAATGCGTACAGGTGGAAGGAATTTAAGAAATAAAACTGGAAAGCTTGTGCTTGGTACAGAGTTGGGTCTCAGTCAGTGTAAAAAAAAGAAGCTCCATAGTTTAAAGATAGAGGCCAGGTCCCTGGATTGTAATCTTACTGTGTGGCAGGCGCAAGCCTTCCTCATCTTTTGTTCCTTGTAACACTTATCAGAGTGTTGGACTCATTAACTTTGCTTCACACATAATTGTTAAAATATTAAAAATTGAGGAAGCATGCTATTGGTGACATTGGAGTGGGACAATAATATAATACATGGACATTCCTTCAGAAGGAGCTTCAAAGATATTCATAGTCATCTGTCAAGGCTTTAAAAGTAATTTGAAGAAAGGGCAACAGTAAGCATATTTATTTTTAGCAGATTATAGATGTGTTGGATTGAGAAAAATGAAGAAATCACTAGAGAAACATGTAAAAGAATATCAAGTTTGGGGAAAAAAAACCTTGTAGATGATGGGAGTGCAATATTTTTCCAATCTCATGGGACGTTTTTCCAGCCACACCAGAAAATAGATATCTGTAAGAAAACCACCTTTTCAATTCTTTTTAAACTTTTATAGCATAAGTGATTGGGTGTCAGGCAGTGGAGGAGGGTTTCTAATCACTCTAGTACAGGGGTATGAAACACATTTTCATAGGGGATCACATCAGCCTCCCAGTTGCCTTCAAGGGGCTGAATGTAATTTTAAGACTGTATATATGTAACTACTTCTTATGGTTAAGTGAAAGCTCAGCACTGACACCAGGTAGAAACAAGGTGCCAGGCCAGATAAAACAAGGTGGAGGGCCGGATTTGGCCCACGGGCCTTGTGTTTGCCACCTGTGTTCTAGTATGTCCTATTATACTGGAATAATTTCATTTTGTTTACTTTTAAAACTATTTTTATTGCTTCATATTTCTAAAATATTTAGATAGGTAATTCCTGGTTAAGAAATCACAAACTATAAAAACATATACAATGAAAAGTCTCTCTACCCTACATCCTCCAACTTTTTTGAAGTTGCCCTTCTTCCCGACATGAAGTTAACAATAATTATTTTTAAAAAGGTTTTATTTATTTATTTTTAGAGAGAGGGTAAGGGAAGGAGAAAGAAAGGAAGAGAAACGTTGATGTGTGGTTGCCTCTTGAACACCCACTACTGGCAACTTGGACAGCAACCCTGGCATGTGCCCTAACTGGGAATTGAACCAATAACCCTTTGGTTCACAGGCCTGTGCTCAGGCCTGTGAACCAAACAATGATTATTTTTGATAGTCTTTATACATACGTAATAAATTTAAATGTACTGTCTTAACCTCATCCTTTTTACACAAAAGATAGTTTTCTAAACCCATTGTTCTGTACCTTTGTTTCATTTAATAGTATATTTTTTCAATGTTCCCATACCAGTATACAGAGAATTTTCTCTTTTTAAAAGTTGTGTTATATTCCATTTCATCGATCATAATTTAGTCATTCCACTAAGGTTGGACATTTATACTAAATCTCAACATTAAATTCTTTAACAATGTGTGAAAGTAAATAAACTTGCACTTATGTCATTTCTCACATGTGCTAATATTTTGTAGCATAAATTTTCAGAATTTTCTGAGCCATCAATTCCTGTATCAAAGCATTACATAATTATAATTTTGATTATGTTGCCAAATTGTCCTCCAAAGATGTTTTATTTCTTTTGAATCATTTTAAATTTCATCACCTGGAGGAGATTTGCTTTGAGAAAATCCTCAAAATTCCAAAATTGATAACACTAGCAAACCAATAAGGGAACCATTTATTAAAATTTTTTAAAATTGTTAATTTTAAATGCTTTAAAAATAAAGACCACTACTCACTTTTATAATTAAACATATCAACTGAACCAAAATTACTCAGAAAGGTAACCACAGATTTAGCTATGACATATTTTTGCTCCAAAGAGGTCTTTATAAATCAGAGTTCCTACATTTATTAAGCTTTTTACCTAAGTGGTATTAGAGAAAGAAGTTATTAGAGGAAGGGGACTTTAATAACTAAAGACCCCTTCCTCTAATGTTAATAACTAAAGTTCCTAATTCACACTTTTTATTTAAAAATGTAGTGGAAAGAAATCCTGAAGATCGTCAAATGCATGTACTTGAAGATATTTTAATAGGCTATAATTTTGGCTGATAATTTTTTTAGAATTTAATGCAAAAACATTAATGTATTTTTATACATACATGCATGCACACACATATATACATACACCATATAAACATGCATACGTACCTCAAATAATTAACCGTGGAGCTTAGCAGCTTTATGCCAGGAATCCTCGGGGCCCCAGCTTTTAGAGGTTGATGGTGGTGCACTTTGACATTTCAAGAAATGTTTGTTCAAGACACATTGTGCAGAGGGGCATGAGGCAGCTGTGGAGTCCTACCAAGAAGAGAGGTATGGGATGAAAAGGAGGAGGAGGTCTCAGCATGGAGGTAGAAAGGAAACGCCCCCTCCTTTGTATCTGGATGAATACACAAAAAGAGTGAATGAATAAATCAATAAATGCTATGCTTCTTTGCACACTTTTTTGGACAGAGGCAGTAAAATCTGTTTTTGAATGCAATATTTCAATAATGATTTCTTTTTACTTTAAACCTTGTATTTTTTCCTACTATGTAAGTGTTCTTTAAGAGTGGGTGTAGAAGTCTTAGATAAAATTTATGTCACAAGCCTGAAAGCATATCATTTGTTATAGAACTTGATATAAATATATGTATTTTTTCAATTTTCCCACACTAAGATTCTTGCACACTTTTCTTATGTGAATGAAATTTACTTAAAGGTCAGTGGAAAAAAGCTGACCTTGGCAACTGTGCATTTTATATGCAATCTAAATTGGGATACAAATTATGGCACACCTGTTTTTAAAAGTTTTTTTAGGAGTCCCGTGGTTCTACTTTTGGCACAGTGATAGAAGGCATTTAAGTAATTCAATTATAATTTCAAAGTAGTACTAGGTCAGCATAAAACATAGGCTGTGTTTATTTCACGGTGACTGGGTCAAGAGTGGTACAATTCAATCTCATAATGTTACTGTAGGTAGTTAACTAGTTATTAATAAGAAAGGGAGTAAAAGGGAATTAGACATTGAGTTTAATAAAGCATAAGCATGCTTGCTTAGCTACAGCATTTACATACTCTTTCACACACCACAGAGGACTTCTGCCAAGGAGACTTAACCCTTGGAGCACAGGAAATCTCAGAAACACTATCTGCCCTCTGCTACTGTATTGTTGGGGGGCACACGGGGAGGTGCTTATCTATAGAGGCCTGTCAGTCTACTAGGTAGTGTGGACAAATCACAAGGCAAAAAAGGTTGGGAAGTTGATTAGTTATTTTGAAAAATATTCTGGATATAACCCCAGGAGAACATAGAAACTCTCTATCTTGTGCATGCCATGCTTGATAACCCACACCCACCCCATTTCCTCATGCATTCTCTCTCTCCTGGGAGCACATGGCCATGCAGATCTAGCAGCTACCAGGGTCCATGGCAGGCTGTGTGGGCTCCAAAGGACTAAGATTTGATAGGAAACAGAAACTCTGGACACTGACCTTTATATTTGTCCTAATTTTCTATGGCATGATGGAGAGAAACAAACACAGGGGCATCCTTCCACCAAAATAAACCTTACGGCAAGACTGCACCTCAAATACAGGTCCCTGGAATGCTTTCCTTGTGATGCCATGAATGAGCCTGACTTCCACCAGCAACATTAGGACCTTTGGAGAAATTTCTTTTCTCAATTGAATGCCAAGTAATTTATTTGGCTGAATATTCTTCTTCAAGCTATGTTAAAGCATTATGGCCTTTCTAAGTTATTCAGGCAAAAGTTACTCTAATTATGCTTCTATTTTATAAGACTGTCAGTAATAATTTGTCAGTAATAATACCAAGAGACTGTTCACAGGAGCAAAGGCCAGGGTCTCTAGAACCTGTATCATTCTATTGCTGACCTAATTCATTATCTCCCAGCATATTACATTACCACTGGGTCCTCTTTTCTCTGTAGTTTGTTTCTTTTCTTTTAAAATTAAATTTATTGGGGTGACATTGGTTAACAAAATTATATAAGTTTTAAGTATACAATTCTATAATACCTTATCTGTACATTGCGTTGTGTGTCTGCCATCCAAAGTCAAGTCTCTTGACAAGTCAAATACTACATATTTGATTCCTTTTACCTTTTACTACCACCCCCCCCATCAGCCCCCTTTCCTCTAATAACCACCATAGTGTTGTCTGAGTCTATGAGTTTCTGTTCATTTGTCCTATTTGTTCATTTGTTTTCAGTTTTATATCCCACATTTGAGTGAAATCATAAGGTTGTTGAATTTTTCTCTCTGACTTATTTTACTTAGCAGGATATTCTCAATGTCCATTTATATTGTCACAAATGGCAAAGCTTAATTTTTTTTATTATGGCTGAGTAGTATTCCATTGTATATATGTACCACATCTTTTTTATCCAACCGTCTATCGAAGGATACATTGGTTGTTTCCATGTCTTGGCCACCATGAATACTGCTGCAAGAAACAGAGGGGTGCATATATATAAGATCTGTCTGGAAAAAGTCCAGCCATTGTTAATATTATGAGAATGGTTGTGCAACATCTATGTAACCTGGCAACCAAACACAGGGGACTGGAGTGCATGTGCATGAACAATGACAACTTCACTGTACTAGTTCGCAGGGGTGGTAGACACTGTTGAATGAGCTTGTGGACTGTGTGGCCCTTGCATTCAAAATGACTGAGCAGGTAGAGCAACAAATCTACATCAGATTTTGCATTGAGCTTGAACATTCCTCCATGGAAACTATTTGAATGATTCAGAAGGCTTTCAGGGATAATGCAATGAGTGCAGCGCATATAAAACAGTGGCATAAACACTTCAAAGATGGTTGAGTATCTGTTGAAAGCAATCCATATTCTGGAAGGCCTGCAACAAACAGAACACCTGAAAATGTTGAATGTGTATGCGCTGTAATCAACAAAGATTGGTGACAGAGTGAGAACTAGAAGCTGATTTAGGGATTTCAAAACTTCTGTATCCAATATTTTGATTCAGGATACTGGCATGAAATGTGTCTCGGCAAAATTTGTTCCATGGCTTCTACTACCACAGCAGAAGGAACATTGTGTTGCAGTTGCTAATGACAATTCAAATTGCTATTAATGAACAAATTTCCTCAAGGAGGAAATTAATTGTGGGTCTATAGCTAAGATACAGAAATGAAGGCCTAGTCATCCCAATGGAAGTCACCTGGTTTTCTCACATCTGAAGAAGGTACCACAAAGTCACATAAAGATCAGGACCATGTTAACTGTGTTTTTTGATTGAGAAGGTGTTATCCGTTACAAGTACGTCCCTCCAGGCCAAACAATTAATAAGGAGTACTACCTCAATGTTCTTCATTGGCTAAGGGATGGAATTCGATGAAAATGGCTATAGCTATAGGCAACTGGAGATTGGCAGCTTTATCACAACAACATGCCCGCTCTTGCATCACATCTCGTGCAGAGGTTTTTGGCAAAACATCAAGTCACCCAGGTGACTCAGCCCCCCTAAAGCCCAGATTTGGCACCCTGTGACTTCTGCCTTTTCCCAAAACTAAGGTCACCTTTGAAAGGGAAGAGATTTCAGACCATCAGTGAGATTTAGGAAAATATGACAGGGCAGCTGATAGCAATTCCAACAAAGGGTTTTGCAGAGTGTTTTGAACAGTGGAAAAGATGCTGGGAGAACAATGTGAGGTCCCAAGGTGCCTACTTTGTAGGCGTCATCATTGTTCTATATACAAGGTTTCTTGTATCTTGTATCTTCTGCAGTAAACGTCTCTATTTTTCATATTACATGGCTGTATACTTTATTGACAGACCACGTATTTATGAATAAATGTTTTCAAATTTTTTGGTATATACCCAAAAGAGGGGTTGCTGAGTCATGTGGAAACTCTATTCTTAATTTTTTAAGAAACCTCTATACTGTTTTCCATAGTCGCTGTAGCAGTTTACATTCCCACCAGCAGTGAATGTGGGTTCCTTTTTCTTCAAAGCTCTCCAATACGTGCTATGGTTATTTGTCTTTTTGATGATAGCCATTTAAACAGGTATGAGGTGGTATCTCGTAGTTTTGATTTGCATTTACTAATAGCTAGTGAAGTTGAGCATCTTCTCATATATCTCTGACCACATGTCTTCTTGGGAGAAGTGCCAGTTTAGGCCACCTGCCCATTTTTTATTTGGATTGTTTGTTATTGAGTTGTATGAGTTCTTTACATATTTTAGATATTAACCCCTTGTCAAGAGCTGTTGTTTGCAAATATCTTCTCCCATTCAGTTGGTTGCCTTTTTGTTTTATTGATAGTTTCTTTTCCTGTGCAGAAGTTTTTTCAGTTTCATATAGTCCCACTCACTTATTTTTGCTTTTGTTTCCCTTGCCCAAAGGTCAGAAGTTTAGTACCTACATTTTCTTCTATGTAATTTGTTGTTTAAGGCCTTATATACATTTGAGTTAACTTTTGTGTATGGTGACAAAGAGCAGTCTAGTTTCATTCTTTTTTTATGTGGTTTTTCAGTTTTCCCAGCACCATTTATTAAAGAGATTTTTTTCATCATTATATGTTTTTGGTTCCTTTGTCAAAAATTATTTGCCCAGCTGGAATGGGAGTAAAAGGGAGAAAACTGTACTTGAACAATGATTAAAATAAAAAAAAATATTTGCCCAAACACATGTGGGTTTATTTCTGGATTCTCAGTTCTGTTTCATTGGTCTATGTCTGTTTTCCTGCCAATATTATGCTGTTCTTTTTTTCTCAGGATTGCTTTGGCTATTTAGCATCTTTTGTGGTTCAATACAATTATAATATTTTTGGTCTATTTCTTTAGAAAAGACCATTGGGATTTTGATGAGGATTGCATTAAATCTGTATATTGTTCTGGGTAATATGCCCAAATTAACTGTGTTGATTCTTCCAGTCCATGAACACCAAATATTTTTATATTTCTTTGTATCTTCTTTAGTTTCTTTTAATCTGTTTTATAGTTTTCAATGTGTAGGCTTTTCACATCATTTGTTAAGCTTATTCCTAGGTATTCTTTTTGTTGCCATTGCAAAAGGAATTGTTTTCCTCATTTCTGTTTCTGAAATTTCATTGTTAGTGTTTAACAATGTGATGGATAGTTGCGCATTGATTTTGTACCCTGAAACTTTATTGCATTTATTTATTGTTTCTAACTGTTTCTTTTTGTATAAAGTAACTCAACATAACAAAGGTCATATATAACAGACCTTCAGCTAACATAATGCTCAATGGTGAAAACACTGAAAACTTTTTTTTAAGATCAGAAATAAGACAAGGTGCTGGTATTTGACATAGTACTGGAAGTCCTAGACAGAACAATCAGGAAAGAGAAAGACATAAAAGGCATTCAAATTGGGAATGAAGAAGTAAAATTGTCACATTTTCAGATGATAGGTTTCTTATCTTTGAATACAAGAAAGTACTGTTCATGTCTTTTTGGTGTTTCTAAAGGGACAAAAACTCTATTCAATAATTCCTTTAAAGATTCTGTGTCAGGCTGTGTGTTATCATTATAGATATGATAAGACCAGTCTTCAAAGAACATTCTGTTTTGTTTGCAAGAAAATGATGTAACTAATTAACTAAAGGGCTAGGGGTCAATTATCAGAACACTGACAAGGAAGAAATACAAGGAAGAAGGAAAGAAGTATAATTTACAAAATTTGCCTAAAGGCACAGGGTCAGGGAAGACCCTTCTCTTATTCTCTCAAATTCAGGGGAAGAGTTTAGATTAAAGACTTCTTAGCTAAAGGAAATTCTAAATATTCCCATTTGACAAATTGGAAGATGAGCCCTTGGGAGAAATTCTGGGGAGGGTGACTCTTTGATTACATTGTTTTTTCTAGGCTTTGTGATCTAGGGTCTGTTTTAGCTTCTGAAAGCTTTCTTAACAGAGTACCACAAACTAAGCAGCTTAAAACAGCAGAAATTCATTGTCTCATAGTTCTGGAGGCTAGAATTCTGAAATCAAAGTGTCTGTGGGGCCATGTTTCCTCTGAAGGTACCATAAAAGGAATGGTCCCGGGCCTCTTTGGGAGCTTCTGGGAGCTTCAGATGTGGTTTGGTTTGCAGAGGCATCATGCCAATCCTTCACCCTCACGTGCCACTCTTCCTGTGTGTCTTCACATCATCCTCCCCTTGTGTGTGCCTATCTCTGTGCCTACATTTCCCTTTCCTGTAAGGATACCAGTCATACTGGATTGGAAAAAATCACATTCCAAGGCACTGAGGGTAAGGACTTCAACATATCTTTATTTTATTATTTTATTTTATTTTATTTTATTTTATTTTATTTTATTTTGGGGGCTTAGGGGAGCACAGTTTAACCTAAGTTAATTGGAGACCATCAAAATAGGTCCTAATCCAATGTGACTAGTGTCTTTAACACCGTTCAACACATATTGGGGTCTACAATAAACATTGTTGTTATTCTGCCCACAGATTCCTTTTAGCAGAAGTGTCACCCAATCCACAGTTGCTGTGACTGTCACCGCATGATGATTCAAATGTTCTTTCTCCTGACATTTGGGAGGAATGGGGACAACATGAATTTATGGGCTATGACCACCCCTGACCTCCAGCAGGCCTCTTGCTTTAAGTTGGGACTAACTTTGGGGTGAACTTTGCATTCCAGAGCTTCTCCTTGGGCTCAGGAGGAAGCTATTCTCCAGCTGAGATCACCACGTAGCTTTGCTCTCTAGCCCACCCTCTTTCACTCCCTCTTGTTCCACTGACAGCACTCTTCTGTTAAATCTCCTGAAAACAGGTCCTGTGACAGGCAGGGTAATGGACCCCAAGATGCCCACATACTCACCCTCAGAATGTGTGAATACATTAGGGTACATGGTAAAGCAGAAAATTTGAAAATGGAATTGAGATTGCTTATCAGCTGGCCTTAAATAGGGAGGTATCCTGGATTATCTAGGCAGACTCACTGTAATCACAGTGGCCCCTAAGAGGGGAAGACAAGAGCAGAAGTAAGAGGCGGGGGAAGTGTAGCTACTAGAGAATAATGTTTATAAAGATGCAAGTCACTGGCTTTAAAGATGGTGAAAGTGGGCAAGAAATGCAGGCAGCTTCCAGAAGCTGGGAAAGGAAAGGAAACCCTCTCTCCAAGATTGTCAAGGGAGAGACACCACCCATTCAAATATCTTAACTTAAGGGAGGTTATGTCAGACTTCTGAACTTGGAACTGTGAAATAACAAATTTGTGTCATCTTAAGCCACTAATTTGTGGTCATTTGTTTCAGTAGCAACAGGAAACTAATACAAATCCCCATTTCAGACTCAGCTTTTAGGAACCCTGACCTCAGATATGCTCCTTCTTCCCAGTGGTGCCATTCTAAATGTCATCCTACATTAAATGGAAAAAGAAGAAGAAGAAACAAAGAACGAAATATACAAGTAGCTTGCTGGTCATGTAGAAGCACATTGATTGGTCCAAACTGTGTGTGCCAACAATCTGTATTCTAAGCCTCTCTCCCTCACTCCCTGTGAGGGCAAGATACATTATGTTTGGCCCACTCCTTTAGAGGGTTGCTGAGAGTTAATACATTGTAAGGTACTTGGAATGTGTGTGAATGTTCAGTCAGTTTTAGCCATCTTTATTTTCACTTGCTCTGCATTTTGCTTCTCTCTGAAGATAAGAAGTGGCCATGAAATAACACTACATCAACATGACGTGGTGTATAAACATACTCCAGTGTGAAACTTGTATTTTATTACCCAGTGCACAAAATAGTTTCATGTGAGGAAAAAAGATATTAGATAATTAGGGGAATGCAATCTTTCCAGTTTCATCATCAAAGCCTTTGTTATATGATGGAAACAAGGGAGATTTTGAATTCTTATGATTTATTTCAATGATGTTTAAATCCAGTCTACAGAGAGTACCCTGCATAAAGTAGCATTTTCAGAGTGTGTTCTTAGAGCCTAAAACAGAATTACTTGGAGCTATTGTTTAAGATAGATTCCTGAGGCCTCCCTACCTCCCTTTGAGGATAAGGCCTACAGAGTAGTGTTCTCATGATTTCCTTGCTAGTCTCCATCATTTGGAGAACAGTTCGCAACTTACTAAGTGATTTTGTGCACCATAGCTCAATTCTGGATTCCTCAGCTTCACCATTCTTAACATTTGATAGTAATCTGTTTATTTAAGAAAGATTATGTATGTTTTTATTCTTTTCATAAAATAATGAACTCTATCCTTGCAATGCAATTAGAATTGGTCAGCCTGAATGATATATTTGGATTTTAAGTGATTGAAGTGTCAGCAAATTTTTATATCTTCAACTTAAATCTTCACATTGTCCCTAACTCATTATTTGAATAAACATAAAAAGATACAATCATATATTTATTGCTTGAAAAAGAATAGTGAGTATAAATACTTAATTTTAAAACTTTTAAAAATACATTCTTCTGTCTAAAAATTTTATCTGACTCAAGCCCTGGCTGGTGTAGCTCAGTGGACTGAGCGTAGGCTGTGAACCAAAATGTCACTGGTTCGATTCCTGGTCAGGAACATGCCTGGGATGCAGGCCAGGTCTCCAGTGGGGGCCATGTGAGGGGCAACCACACATTGATATTTCTCTCCCTCTCACTCTCCTTCCCTTCCCCTCTCTCTAAAAATAAAAAAATAAAAATAAAATCATAAATAAATAAAAATTTTATCTGACTCAAGAATGACAAATGTTTAAAAGCAATACCAAGGCAACCAGACATCTAAAGGCAAACAACTCTTAAAGAGCTGGTGAAAGGACTTAGGAGGAAATGGCATGGCTGAGGAAAATGAGCAGACAGAGAGATTGTTGGGTTTGTAATCCACTAGCTTATAAATATCAGTAATGTGGGCTTGGAAAGGCAATCAACCATTGTAATGTATAATGGCACTCTCTGTTTGGTATTGTGTTTTTCTTATTCCCTTTTGCCATACAGTGTGTTCAACTTGTGGAGAAGAGCAAAAAAGTATGAGGAATGACTCCTGCCCTTAGAGCCTTTAATGTTTAATAGTAGAAATGAGATCAATACATAAGTTATATATATATATGTGTGTGTGTATATGTGTATATATATATGTATATGTGTATATACATACCATGGTCTGTCCAGAAAAAGTCCAACCATTGTTAATATAACAAGAATAGTTTGTGTGACATTAATGTAACCTGGCAGCCAAGGATAGTGAACTGGAATACGCATGTCTGAACAACGATAGCTTCACTGTAATTAGTGGGTGTGGTAGACGCCATTGAGTGAGCACGTGTACCGTGTAGCTGTCACATTCAAAATGACTGAGTGAGTAGAGCAACAAATCTGCATCATATTTTGTAAGAAGCTTGAATCTTCCTCCGTGGAAACTATTTGGATGATTCAGAAGGCCACAGCTATGAGAAATGGGTGACTGGCAGCTTCATCACAACAATGTGCCCACTCATGCATCATGTCTCATGCAGAGTTTTTTGGTGAAACATCATATCACCCAAGTAGCTGAGGCACCCTGCAGCAAGATTTGGTTCCTTGTGACTTCTGGCTTTTCTCAAAACTAAAATCATCTTTGAAATGGAAAAGATTTCAGACTGTTGATAAGATTCACAAAAATATGATGGGGCAGCTGGTGGCTATTGGGAGAACTGTGTGAGGTCCCAAGGTGCCCACTTTTAAGAAGACTGAAGCATTATTGTCTTATGCACAATGTTCCTTGTATCTTCTTAAATAAAGGTCTCTATTTTTCATAGTACATGGCTGGATCACTTCTGGACAGAACTCACATACAGTGTTTGTGTATAAATACATATTAGAGATATATACCTAAAATTTATATTTAAATATATATTGATATTTAAAATTTTGTGTTTATATTTATATAAAATAATATTTAAGGAATGAAGAATGATTCAGTGTTATATTACATCATTGAGATACAATTTTACTGTAAAATTTCAGAAAAGAAATATCAGCAGGGGCAGAAATAATCAGAACCCTATTTCAGGACTTAATTACCCATGCAGATCCTCTTCAGTATTTTAAACATTTTAAGTCTGTGCATCTGTGGCATCTTTGGTTTCATAATAGATGACTTGATGCTTGTCAGAAGTTGGGTCTTGTTTTTTCATTTAATTCTCATATTAACTTATTATTTACAATGACTAAGTCAAAAAATCAACTATTATGTAACTTTTTAAAAAGTGTACTTTAAAGAAAAAATTTCTGTCTGTGCTGAACTGACACAGAAGGGGCTTTGAAAACATTCATTTTTAAAAATTTGTTCCTTGGAGGTAACTATTTTTTGTGCAGGAGCAAAATATGAATTTTCTGAAGCATCAGAGCTAATATGGAATAGTTTGCAGCTCAATCCTTGTCCCAGGTACTGCAGCCACTTAGAGTGTTTGTTAATTTGGACTGAGGTTTTAAAATACCTCTAGCAATCTGCCTTTCAGAGATTTTTATCTCCTTGAAGTGTGTCTGAGGTGAATCATTTTATTGGTTCTGAAAGAAGTCTAATCTAATGATATCATCTAATAAAGACAAGGCAACACTCTGAAAGAAACACATTATTTAAGTTGCAAAGTAATACATTTTTTAGAGTACAAACCAGCAACTTAACACTACTTTTGTCTGTCTCAAAACATTCACTCAACATTTAGGGAACTTCAATTATGTATACTTACTGGGGTTAAAAAGAAAGAAAATTCAAAGGATCAAGTCACTAAGTTACTAAATTAATTTAAGTCTCTAAATTAATATTACATAGGACAATTATAGAGCTAATCTTTATTATATTTTAAAATTAATTTGATCTGTATATGGAATGGGCAATATGCACATGCATATAAGATTTTAAAAGTATAAATCAACCATCTATTTCCAGGAGATAGCCCCAGTCACCCCATCCACACTGTATCTGTTCAGAGAGGTACCTAAGCAAACATGCTTGACTGAATGCTCATTAGGCATTGACATCAAATCTGAAAAACATTTAAATGTACTATAATGCTTGGATACATACAAGTCAGAGAAACATGGCAGTGATGACTTTAACAAATTAGAAATCCTTAAGGCTTGCTGATGGTGCCAATTACTTAGAGAATGTTGGTTACCAGGCCAGGGATGGCAAGTAGGGCTAGACCAATAGAATATGGAGCTGAGTTAGAACCAAGAAGGAGAATGACTGAGATGGAAACATCGTGTTGTTTAGCTACTCCTACAGCAAAAGCAGCTCATACCCAGGTAATAGACATAATCCCTATTTCTCAACTAGTCCCATTATTGCATCTATTAATCCTAAGAAACTATTTGTGTTTTATAAAATTGTATGCTGCAGAGTATTTCTCCACTAATGTTCCAGAAGGGAGTGGTATTCAGACTTGACTGTACTTCAGAATCACCCTGGAAGCTTATTAAAAATGCATTTTCTCACCTTGGCCGGTGTGGTTCAGTTGGTTGGGCATCTTCCCACAAACCAAAAGATCACTGGTTCAATTCCCAATTGGGGCACATGCCTGGGTTATGGGTTTGGTCCCCCCTCAGGGTGCAAATGAAAGGCAGCCATCAGTGTTTCTCTCTCACATCAATATTTCTCTACCTCTCTACCTCTCCCTCTAAAATCAAATAATTAAAGAATGGATGGATGAATGAATGAATGAATAAACAAACAAACAAACAAACAAATAAATAAATGCATTTTCTCAACCTACATCCACAAGGGATTTTGGCCCCAAGTATGTTAGGTAAGGTCTAGTAGAGTCCTCATTTTTGATGAGTATCTCAGGTGATCCTACTACAGTGATTCCACCACATAATTGGAGAAAGACCAATAAGAAACACTGGACTTTAAATTCTTTGAGTTGCCAGATCCAATGTCAGGTATACACAAAATGAATGTTGATATTGGAGATTGCCCTCAGGGCTCTCCCTGATTTTTTCATGTTTGAAATCACTGCATAGCAGCTCCAAGGCCAAATATTGAGACAATTTAGTTTAAACTTGGAAATTGCCACCATAAATTTAATGTACACTTTTCCTTTGCTGAATCCTTACTTGTTCCTCACACAACATGCAACCTAGTTTACATGGATAAATGAGAAAATTCATGTAAGCAATTTTAGAACCTGGTGGTAAAAATTAACCTCCTATATCTGATGTTTTAACACAGAGGGTACTTTATTCATTCATATTAATCAGTGTTCCTTTTTATTCCTTTTATTGCAAATGTAGCTGTGATCTAGCTTTGCAGTAGGGATTTTCCTTTAATATCACTATATAAATTTCTTTAAAATGTTATATTCATTGAAACTTATTCTGAGAAAATTACATCAGCTGAAATTGGCCTTGGCACCACCAGCATTTCAAAATTTTAGGTTTAAATTAATTGTGCATGTATAATGTCATGCTGAGAGTCATTTTCCCAGAATATAGCCTACCTTTTGGTAGGTTACCAAGAGTTAAGCATTTTGGCATTTTTTATTAATTTTTTAAAGTTGCTAGGACCAAGGTTAACATTTCTTTGTGTATATTCAAGGTCATTCTGTATTCTCTGCTCTTTCCTTAGGCTTAGCATTACTGGCCTAAGATTCTACTCACCCTTTACTCTTTGACCCCACGAGTGTTTAGTTGGCTATAGTGTCATTCATGGAGTTATGCACCCAGAAAATCCGAAACTCCTATTTGGGTAAAAGCTATTTCCACTTGCCAGCTCGTCCCCCTACCCAAATTGCCATAGCAACCAAAAAGATTGCAGGTGCTTATGTTGCAATCATGTACTGAACAGATGTAATCATTTTACAAAATGGTGCTTTGGTGATTCTCAATGGTTCAAGCTGCAAACAGCATTACTCCTCCCTCAGAGATTTTAGGGAGTCAAACTACAAATATCTATGATTTGTTATGATGAGGAACCAAATGAAATGAAACGATAACTTGCTATGGAAGCACAGGAGCATGCATGCATGTGCACTGCACACACACTCCCTCTCCTCTTCCTGACTCATTAAGCAGCAGCAGCAGCAAAAAAAAAAAAAGCAACAATGTATATAACAAATGTCAAGGACCTTATTTTAGGGCTGAGACACTGACCTGGTTGGAATATAACAGGAGAGTAAACGAGTTCTTTCTCCACAAGGGCTCTCATCTAAAAATAGAGATGGCCCATAAGGGACATGATACAAAGAGTGTTGCTGGGCTCCCTAAACAAATACATAGTGACAGAAATGCTTATCAGTAATTAGCCCCTCCTCCAGATTTAGGGATTGAAGACTTCCAACAGCTACAAATAGGTATCTCTTTGAAAAGGAAGTGACAAAAATATGGCATATTAATAAAATTAGTATGAATGAATTTTCAAGATTATTAGACATTAGATTTCAAGAAAGGTCATGAGGCAGTGAAAGGGGTAAAATGGATCTCCAAGTAGGTTATATTAGTCTGCTAGAAACCAGCTGATTTTCTCACTTCTGTGACTCAGAAAGGGGGAGATATATATATGTAATGTCCTAATGGCCTTCCAAATGAAATGAGAAATCTAGGCAAATATTTAGTCAAAAACAAGAACATTCTCCTTGGCATGTTTACTTTAATGATAGATTTGAAATTTCGTTTCTTAGACTCATGAGTGTGTTGTCTCTGATATTATCTAGCATATTTCAGCAGTGAAGACAGATTAGGGCTATAGGTATTAAAAATTTTAGACTTATCACAGAATTCTCTTTCTTATTATTCTAAGCAAGCACAAAATAAAAGCTGAATATGAAATAAAGGAATTCACTGGCCATGTCCTCAGTACTGCTGGCTGTATACATAGAGCAAGAGAGGGATAGATACTTAGGCTACTTGAAGCCAGTGAGTTTTACTCCTGGAAGAAAATGTAAGAATATGAATCTAAAAACCAAAACAAGGAATTTATCTAAGACACAGAACCAATTTTCTTGAAGGTAAATTATACTGAATAATAGAACAAATAAGAAAAACAAAGCATGGAGTGGCTTTTTCTGCATATCTGTGCATTGTCTGCCAGTCTTAAGGCTATTTTAGCTAATGTGCTTTGAGAAAGCAGAAAAGCTACTTCCTTGAGTTTTCAGCCCAATGGAATAGCAAGATCCAGTGCTTGTACTTGATGTCATCTCACTTAAGCCTAGAGGCTTCGCATTCGTGTAAACTACCTGCGCGTTTATGACGGCTTAAACTCACAATGATCAAATGAAGAGGAAGGAAGAGCTGAACTGAGAACAGAATACTTTCAGAGGATCTGAAAGAAATGTGATCAATTATGTACACCTGCCAAGCTTAATGAGCTTAATGACTTGAAACAACAATTAGATATTCTTATTTATGTGTCTATGGATTAGCTAAATATTCCTACTGACCGAGGATTGGTGAGGCTCATTTTGCCTGGGTTCATTCATGGTATACAGACAGATGGCAGTCGCCTAGAGGCTGGCTGTTGACTAAGTCTCCACTGGGATGGCTTTTCTCTGCTCTGTGTGTCTCTTACCCTCTACCAGAATGAGACTTGCTCACAGGGTTGGTACAGGGAGTCAAGAATGTCAGCAGAAATGTGAAAAGCTTCCTGACAATCACGTTTATACTGTATAACTTGGTTTCCATTGTGTTCTCTTCACCAAAGATAGTTGCAAGAGCAGTCCAAATTCAGGAAGGTAAAGGAACAGACCTCATATCATGAGAGGAGGTATTGTGGAGAACTGTGACACTCTCCCACAGAAAGTATGTTCAGGGAGGATATTGTGGGAAGAAGATTGGCCCTCCACCAACTTCCCAGAAAAGAAAACAGGTTTTTATAACATTTGGCATTTTTTAACCATCTAACATTTCTGGAGACAACTACTTTGAGTTGAAATACCTGACCCCACAGGTCAAACTATTTTAAACAAGCTATGACAGAATAGATTTTTCAGGCAAACATGAAGACCCAAGCACATAATTCAGCATAATCTGGGGGTGCTCAGTAAATGTTACTGAACTGACTGGGAAGATACTAATGATCTAAGAGAAAGGATGTTATTAGAAACCATCAATACCATATATAAATTGCCTCAGGTTCTAAAATAGTCACTGAAGCATTCCCCTCCCCCTGGCTCCTTTAATTGATTTTCCCTTTGGCTATAAAAGTCTTTCTCTAGCAGAAATAGGTTGAAAAACTGTATTGGACCTTTGATCAAGTCTGAAATTAAATCCTGATGACATTCTGGAATTTTAAGATCTAGAACCTTCTATTGTTACTTTATAGAAAAATTGAGAAATGTTAATGTACACACAATACGATCCTCATTTTAATCAGAGTATTATTTGTAAGCCATTGTTTAAACATTTTTGAAATGTATATTATAGAAAATTTGTCTTTGTAAGTAAATTTTAACTTTATGTGTCCCACATCTAGCTCCAAACTAGATTTAAAAACAATTACAAGCAATGTAAGTTAAAATCAATTTAAAATTGGTTTACAAGAAAAAAGGATAAGGAAATAAGAATTCATCATGAATAAGGTTAGTGCACAAAAACATGTAATAAATATTTGTACAGTTAGCAAATATCTGACTACAGATTTTCTGGCAGATAATGCAAAAAGGGGAACAGAACCAAGTTTCACAGTGTTGTATGATGGACTATAAAAACTTTAGTTTTTTCTTCTTTCACATTTTCACATTCCCCCTTTAGAGAGATCACACCCACTTTTGTAAGCCCAACTGGAATTATCAATTATGGTGAACATGGACTTAAATATTGGTAGTTTGTGAACCAGTTAATCTAGTTTGTAAATTCCAAAGAATTTATATCTTAAGTTTATAAGTTCTCCATATAATTTACTTTCCTGTCCACTGGAAATAGATGTAAATACCAATAGATATAACTTGTGTCTCCTGTCCAATAACTATTTTTAAAGGAAAACATATTTTTCAACATTTTAATCTAGAAAGGAATTTGTCACTTAGAAGTATGTAGGTTTACATTTATCTAGATTCCATAACCTTACTTTAATCTTCCATCTGTAGAAAATTACCTTTGGTTTTACAGAGTCTGTAAAAGAATAATAGACTGGTTGAGAAACCACGGCCTGAGTTTGGCATTTGGGATCTGTGAGTTGTGATGAGCAGCAACAACAAAAAAGTGAACAGTCAAAAGTTGAAGTCAAAGCAGGTCATAGAGTAGTTTGAAAGGAATATTATTTTTATTTTAATACGAGCAACATAAAGCACTTCTCTGTTTCTTTAAAATTCCCTTTTTTATTTTTTTTATATCAATGACTACAAAAAAGTAAGGAAATATTGCTCTAGTTTCTTTTTCTCTTTTTTTGTTCCTATAATAAAGAAAATTTTGTTGCCACCAGAAAACAGCAAAATCTCCCTTGATTGCACAATCCAAATGTTTTAGAATTACTTGCTGAGAAACTCCCGCGAGCATGAAGCAGTCTCCCTGCCCTTTCATCCGACGCAGACTTCTGGGCAGCAGGTGTCCTGCCCTTCTCACCATGCAGACAGCCTTGTCTCAGTGGGGTTGCCATTACCAGCCAAGCATTAAAAACAGTACATGGATTAGAGGGCATGACACAGTAAAGAGACAGATATTTAAGCATTACTATCGTAAAGAGGGAGAATGTAATCAAGAGCGCATTATTAGGGAATCACTGGTTTGGGAAAAGAAGCATTTTAGAATGGAGAGTCCAGAATTATATACAGCAAGTCTGAAAGTTGGAACATCACTGTACTGTTCAGTCATACGGTTTTTCAATACTTAATCTCTGAAGAATGGTCACACTGAGGTCTATGCCATTTGACCTCACTCCCTAAAACAAAAATGTCCTTCAATTATTGTCGATGATGTTCATATTAAGGGCAGAAAACTTGAAAACAAATGTGGTCTTACATAAATACCCTGCTAATTATGTATTATTATTTATGTAGTTACAGATGCTCCTCAATTTGCAGTGTGGTTATGTCCCAATAAACCCATTGTAAAGTGAAAACCTCATAAAATTGAAAGTGCATTCACTCTACTAAAATGCCCTTAACACACTTAACTGAACATCAGAGCTTAGACTAGGCTACCTTAAACATGCTCAGAACTATTGGCACATAACCTCATCATTAGTCAAGGAGTATCTGTAATTGACTTCCTCTCTCCTCACTAGAAGCAGGAGAAAGAGATGGGAGTTTTCGTGACAAAAACACAAGACACAATTGAAAAAAAACCCTGCCAAAAAGCAGACTGTAGAGTATCAGTTGTTTACCCTCTTTATCGTGTGGCTGACTGGGAACGGTGGTTTGCTACAGCTGCCCTAGATTGCAAGATAGTATTGTACTGCATATCGCTAGCCCAGGAAAAGATCAAAACTCAAAGCATGGTTTCTATTGAATGCTTATCACTTTCACACCATCATAAAGTCAAAAAATTGTAAGCCTCATCATAAGTCAGGGCTGTGTGTATATAAAATCCAAGTTGGCACTATCTCCAATCACTATTTCATCTGGTATATAGTTACCAGAAAGAATAGAGTGACAATACTGAAATAAGGACTAGAATCACAACTGAAAAAGCATGACCCTAAAGGAAAAAAATGGGAGATATCTGTAATAGTGTCAACAATTAAAAATAATAATAAATGATAATCATTTTGTATTTTGAATCTATAACATAGCACAAAGTCAATTATAATTATTTGGAATTATCATTAGAATGCCAAACAATATTTTAACTTGAAGAATCCCTTTTAAAAAGTAGAGAAAATGATCATTTGGCAAACCATAGTAAACATGCTGATTTGTTTGACCAAACCTCAAATTATCTCTCAATGCCCACAGAAATTGGCAGCTTGCTCAAGTTTTAAGTTTTAATTTTTAAACCAAATTGTTTAAAGAACCTACAGTGTACCCACTACCCATCCCCATAGAATGTGACATGAAATATTTTATTAAATCTTGATTCCAGACATGCCCCTGTAAGGTGTGTATCCTGCCCTTCAAGCAGACACAGACAACATAGTCCCAGCAAGGTCATGGTATGGGGCGGTACAAGGTTAGCCAGATCAGTGAGGCCATTCAAAACAAAACAACGATTACAGGGCAGAATGCAGGGGAAGAGACCAGAGGACCAACCATGTGTATTCTGAAGAGGGATAACATGATTGCAGGATACAAATATTATAGAGGTAAGAGCACAAAGTGAGAAAGGAAATTATATGACACTGACAGATGGCTTAAATTTCCTTTTCAAGGAGAAACAGTACAGCCAAAGTAATAATAATAATATTTTTTAAAGTTCTGAAAGTGAAATAAGTTGAACCTGACACTAAAAAATATTTCTGTATGGAGTTGATTAGTATTTAAAATCCTCATATGTGAAACCAAAGTCATCTTTCATAAATTCTCCACTCCCTTTCTTTCCTTCCTTCCTTCTTTCCTTTTTTTTTTTTTAACTTTTCAGGACACCCCCTTCTAGATCAAGATGCTGGTAATATTTTTAATCCTTCTCTACCTTTTTTCATTACATTTATCACATTCAGCCAGTGAGTCCAGACACTTTCAGTCCTCATTGTTTTCTAAATGCTTCTTTTCTTCCATTTTCCACAGCCACTACTCTAACTCAGGTCCTGGCTTCTTCTAAATTCCACTCTGAAACTGCTCTTCCCTCCGCACCAATTTTATAGCCTGCTGCTGAATGTGTCTTTCTATGTGGAACTACAATTTTGTCATTTAGCTGACCGTAAACAGTCAAGAAAGCCACCACTCTACCAAGTAATGTAAGAATACTTATTCCTTGAATTTTAACTTCTTCATTATGATCCATCCTCCAACTTTATCTTGCATCTCTCCATGTACTCTATGCCCCAACTCCTTATACACATACTCCCAGCTTTCTTCCTCTAGTCTTTTGTTTTAGTAGTTCATACACATGTGCACCTACGTTTCAAATGTCAGCTCAACAGCTACCCATCTGTGAAGTTTCCATGACTCCCTAGAAAAAAGCAATATCATCTTTAGGAACACTTGGACACTTTGTTTCTAATTACACTGGTACCAGTCTGATTTGTTTTTAAATAATTATGTAAGCCATTCAGAGAAAGACAAATGCCATATGATTTCACTCATCTGTGGAATCTAACAAACATATTAAACTAACGAGCAAAATAGAGACAGACTCATAGAGAGAAGGTTATAGAGAGCAGGCTGACAGTTTGGGGTAGGAGAGGTGTGGGGGAGTGCAGGTATCAAGCAAAAAAGAGAATGAACTCATGGATACAGACAACAATGTGGTGACTGTGGTGGGTGGAGTAGAAAGAGGGAAAAAAGGGGTAAATAGTAATGGGGAAAAACAATAAAAATATTAACTACTTTTTACCATGAGGAGGAAGCGCAGCATTCTCTCCTGAGCATGAAGCCGGCTTTTGGTGTTGCTTTTGCAACTGCCAATAGCAATTGATGATTGTTCTTCTCTTCCTTTGGAAAAGTAAGAGGGAGAGAATGAAGTCTGAATGGCTTCTAATAAAAAAAAAGTTCTTAGAAAAATATTAACTATTTTTAAATGAGGGGAAAAAAGAATGGTATACTTGTCACAACTCCCCCATTGGATTGTGCACTCCCTGAGGGCAAGAACACTGCCTGTTTATCTATCGTGTAACTAATTAGTTTATACAAAGTGTGAATAAGTGCTTGAACAAATAAAATGGTAAGAATTAAAAGTATAAATTGTTTTATCTAAATTTCATGTGAGCAAACTTAAGAGTTTCTGATTTTTACCAAGATCAGGTAAAAAGGAAAGCAAAACATGTTCTATTTTATTCTAAATAAAGTAAGTAGCATTTGCCTCTTCTACTTGGAAAACCACCTCATCCCAACCATTATCATTTTGGGTGCAGCTGTTTTATGACATTACCAAAATTCATAGCCAAGAAAACTATTATTGTTGTTATTAAAATATTATTAAAATATTAAAAGGAGATATAAAATATGTTAATGATAGTTATCTCTGAAATATATTATTTGAATTAATATTTAATATCTTTATGTATTTCTACTTTTCTACATTTATAGCCAGAAGAACATTATTAAAAGTGTTGGATCCAACATTTTAAAGATGTAAATTTTGATCTAAATAACACAAAAATTACCCTTTATAGATGGAAGGTAATGATTTACATTTTGGCACAATAACTCTAAAGGCAACATAAAAATATAATAAAGGAGGCAAAAAAAGTTGCAAATGTAACTGACCAAACCACGATTTGTCAGTGTGGCACCTTGATACATGATCTAACAATTAGAGGTGAAGGAAACAGGTTTTTGCTTACAGGACTCCAAACTTGGTGGGGGCTGCTGAGAGCACTCCTGCTTAGAACCCTGTTCTCCCACAAGACTCAGAACTTCCCTTGCCCCCACCAGGCTATAGGCCACAGTCACACCTCTCAGCAGCTACCTCCTTCAGGACCTGGGGTATGTTGTTATCAGCCTCCACGTAGTGGTTCAGGGAAACATGTGTCATATTACACTGAATAACGGTGGAGTCCAGGGAGGCACATGTCCCAAGAGAACGGCTTCTCTATACATCTGTCCTTCAGAGAAGCAGAAGTCTGAAGCTCAGCATTCCCAGTCACAATTCAGTTGAGCTCCAAGCATCTCCCATGAATCTGTGCTTGGTTAGGCAGGTCCCCACACAGCTCCATCAGTTCTTCCAGGTCCATGCACAGCTCCATCAGCTCTCTCCTTACACCCTTTCTTCCTATATGGCTTCTTCCTCATCTCTTTCTGACCTCATGGTGGAATTCTCTTCTCTTTCAGCCCACCCTTGTTTTAAATGCTCAGCTGGGAACTTCATATGTGACCTCATATCCGTCCCGTTCTATGATGTGCTACTTTTGCCAGTTCCCTCATATCTTTTACCTTCTGCTGGCTGCTATCTTTACTTGGGGCAAGGGTTCCCCATGACATAGGGGCATCCACCTTCCCTGGCTAAGTCACAAGTCACTAGACACTCTTCAAGTCACACACACATTTGTTCAGGGTGGCAGCATAACTATTAACTTGCCATTGTTATAAAAGTATCTTAAACAATGTATCATCCACTCCTCCATTCCCCTCGATTAAGGTTTGTGGGGAATATGCCCTATTTTGGGGGACTCCCACTCTGTACCCAATTATACAAAGAGAACAAAGAGACTGATGTTATTACTGATACAATCACTATGATAAAGATTTTAACTAAGATTGTAGCAGTGGGATGAGAGGAAAGTTCAAATCATAATCAATGAGCTTTGATTAAAAGTTCAGTGAGGGGAATGATAGGCTGGGAAGATCTTTCGATATTTTAACCTGATCAATAAATGAGGTTTTCCTTTTAATCTAAGTGCCAGTGGTTAAATGATCCAGAAGTTGGTTGACAGAATAAGCTATATAGATGGTTCTAATAGAAAGAATCTTTAAAAGGGAATGTAGTGAACAAGGAAAAGAAACCTGATGTGTGAGCTCTTATCTTTATGGACTCTGGTCAGCTTGAGTTATAGTCAAGTTAGATAACAGAGCTTTCTGTTGAAATTATGTAGGTTTTTAAAGAGAGATGCTGCCAAGAGTTGGCTCTCTAGGAAAGATAATGACTACTTTCCCTGAAGAGAACAAGAACCTAATTAGTCCTTGAAAGAAACATATGACTCTAAAGTGGGGTGCATTTTAACTTTGGAGTAAATGTTTGTGACATTTGGTAGGTAGTATAGAATAAACTGGATCAATTCATCAGTGACAGATATGAATTAACAGTAGAAAGACATCCATAGTTTGCACTTTATATTTTTAAGTCTTTATTTCATGACATACATGTCTTGGCATTTAGAATAAATGTCACTGTATCTAGAACCATTTTAATATAGAAATTTATAAAAATGTATTATTAGCTTTATTTATTGGGAGGTAAATGACTATTATTTTTACTTATTGGCAGACATTAACTCATCAAGTTTCATAACCATAACTGAGCTTGTACCAACTATATAAAGTGCAATTGTAATTTCTAGGAGAAAGCAATCTTTATAAAGAAGGAGTGCCTATTTCAGGAACAGATGCTACTACATCCTCCTGTAGTTATATCTTCCATCTTTTACTAAAATACTAATCATTGTGCCACTTCATTTTTTATTTTTAGCTACAAACATTACATTGGAATAGATTAGACAAGAGGAATTGAATTAATTCCATTTCAACATTGTCTTTATACTAACACTCACTAAATACCCATGGCAGAAGTTAGAACAGAGCAGAAAGAACCTATTCTAGTGATACCACCACAACTTAGCATTTTGGTCTTGGGGAAATTAATGAACCTTTCTGCACCTCATTTTCCTTATCTAGAATGTGGACATTTCAGCTGCAAGAACTATTTTTCCCTGGTATAAATATCAATACTATGGCAAATTTAACAACTCACAAAATTCTTGAATATTTAATAATGAGTTCTAGTGGGTTTGTTAAAATGGTATGAGCTACATCTAGCACACAGTGGTTGAGGGGAAAAGATAACAAAAAAGTTTTGGGAAGCAAGGGACTAAAGAGTAGAAACAATAACTTAAAGACATTAAAATAAAGTTTAAATCAACACAAAGTCCAGATACAAGATTTTTAACTTCCAAACCAGAGGTGTCCAACTTTCCATGGGCTGCATGTGGCCAAGGATGTCTATGAATGTGGGCCAATACAAAATCATAAATTTACTTAAGACATTACAATATTTTTTTTTTGTTTTTGTTAGTGTTTGTGTATTTCATATGTGGCCCAAGTGTGGAAAACTCCTCGTTTTCCAGTGTGGCCCAGAAACGCCAAAAGTTTGGACACCTCTGTGACAAAAGACATGAAATAAATAGTCATAACAATAGGTAGAAAAGATATATAAAAATGTAAAGCTTGGAAGATTGATACCTGGAGAACAACTGATGACAATATGTGAGATATATGTCAATTTAGTTAAGACTGTAAGGGGTAGGGTTCTATAAAAAAGTAGACAATCACTTATTAAAAGTTGATACTCAAAAATAATTATAGATATTGTAGACTGAATGTAACTCACATGTACTCATCTCTCTATACCAATAGCCAGTTAAACACAGTCCGGGATACTATTAGATAGGACAGTCAACAAGATATACTCAGATTTTGCTGAAGGTGAAAATGAAATAAAATAATAAGACAGTTATTTAGTTCCAGATTTGTGTCTGTGCCATTACCTTCAAAATTTCCTAATTGTGAGTCTATTCCCACTTTCATCCCAGAATTCATCCTGCTCCAGTTTCTAAAATTTTCTTAACCGAAGTCTCAGCCCCACTCTTAGTACCAAGAGTAATTCCGGGATACATCCCAGCTATATTAAAAAATCCCTTCTTAATCCCCTGAGTGCATCTCACCAAATTGGTCTTAAATCAATGATACATTGATAGATTGTACCAAGTAGAAACCATGTTTTCCAAAAAGCTGCTCTGCTTAAAGTCTAGACTTACACCACGTTACTCTTCTGTGGCTTTAGCCTTAGTCACTGTGCTTAGTGCTTTCTCTAAAATAAGTAAGCTGGGTTCTGCTCCTAGATCCACAGATTTCTGACCACTTTTGGCTGATTTATGAATGGAGCCTTTTCAAATAATTGCTGCTTGTTGAACTACACCTCTTAATACCAATTATTTTCTAAATTTCATCATAGATGTACCTATTTTTTTCGTAAAGTTTTGGACTACCTAATTCACTGTCTGTTGTTAGCTGCTATACTGAATCACCTTTCTCTAAGTCTAGCCTAGCTATCTCCCATGGTGTACTCCCTTGTGTCTCTATAATATTGCCCAGGGTCCTTGTGCCCACCCAGGCTGACTTCTAGTCTGGGAACTGTTCATGCTATACCATACCCAAAACTATAGAAACACTCTGTCTTCAGGTGGGAAGATGGAAATTTCACAGAGAATTATAAATCCATAAGACCCAAATGTCTTGTTTTAAAAAGTAGTAAGGATAGCTAAATATAAAGAACATACTGAATAGACTAGTCAGAGTGTTCAAACAGTGGATGGTGCCTTCAGTTAATGCTCTATTAGATCATATAGAAAAATCTGTTGCTTGCATCACAGTACAGTGCAAAAGGGTATTTTATTTTGCCCTATGGGGTATGTCGATAGTTGCTCTCTAGAGAGAGGGGAAGTTAAGGAAATAATTTTTTTCAGATGCTTGCTAGTGACTGGAGAATTGGGGTCATTTGTTTCCTTATTCTGGATAACTCAATATTGCTTTTCTGAAAAAAAAACCCCCACATAGTCTAAACCTTCATTAACATCTAAGTAATTTTTTATAATTAATGTCAAAACTATGCAGACACAGGAGACTGAATTAACAGCTGTCCCTTAGTATAAGATTTTAAAAAGTGTGAGCTTGGAAATGGGCAAGTAATAGCACTAAATTGCCTTTCAGTAGCATGCTGGCTGTTGTCCGGTGGACCCTCCAAAAATTCTCTAGGAAAGTTCAATTTTGATTAATTTTCTATTGACTGGTCTATAGTATGTTCTATAGGTCTAGTGTTATATCATGGAATAAATTGCCTGTGGTTATTCTTCATGGCAATGCAAATGATTCCTATATATAACTATGTAAATAAATTTTATCCAGTAGAGGTAAAATTAAATTCCTCCTGGTTGAAACAGTAACAGAAGTATTACAAATTATTGACCACTAAGATATTAGACAGTTTTGCTTCTTCCAAAAAATTCATTTTTTTCTTTTTTAAAATATATTTTATTGATTATGCTATTACAGTTGTCCCATTCCCCCTCTTTACTCCCCTCTGCCCCACACACCCCCTCCCACCTGTATCCCCCCCCATTAGTTCATGTCCATGGGTCATACATATAAGTTCTTTGGCTTCTCCATTTTCTATTCTATTCTTAACCTCCCTCTGTCTATTTTGTACATACCATTTATGCTACTTATTCCCTTTACCTTTTCCCCCATTCCTCTTCTCTCCTTCCTTGCTGATAACCCTCCATGTAATCTCCACTTCTGTGATTCTGTTCCTGTTCTAGTTGTATCATTCCTGACTCTCTCTCTTTACTGTTTCTCTAACTGTCTCTCTCTATATATATATACATAGTATATTTATGTGATATATACATAATATATCTATATCTATATTGTATATATAACATATAATGTTATTTTCTACAAATTTTCTATGGAACATTATTGTTTTCCTCATTTATGAACTAGTTACAATCATTAGTGCATATTCATTTTATATTTGCAGAAAACTCATTATTTTATCTTTTTACAAATTATTCTTTATGGCTTGCTAATCCATACCTTTGTACTCTGCACAAAGGAACCTCACTGCCAGGATCATTAGGGTTGACCAGGCACTCCTCGACCTCTAGAGCATCTCACACAAATGCTGCCTCCTTTCCTAATTCTACATCTTGTTTTCCCCCAAAGTCCATCTCTTGAATACAAACTTTGCTTCTCTCAATATCCATGTCTGCCATGTTTCCTTCCTCCACAGCACTATACTTCTGTATAATCACAGCTCTCCACCCTTAGAAGTTGTTTTCTACCAAAGTCCATACAATGTTTAAATTGTGTAGCCCAGTCTCTGCTACTGGCTAAAGGGAAGGGTGGTTCTTGGCTTTGTGGGGAGAGAAAAAAATCATGTTGCAAATTTCCTAATTTTTACTATTGGTTTTTCCAAATATAAATAAAACAAATAAAAATTAAACAAATAAACAAAAAAGATAACACCATGAGGATTAAATAACCCTGCCAAAAAACTTAACCAGGGTTACAAAAAGATTTGCATTCTCCCTCTTAACCTATCTTTGACGTGATCATGCTATATATAAGTGCATCTCCCTTCCCATTTCCCCCCACCTCAAATCCACCTTGAGTCACATTGTGAAGGCTCCCTCCATCAGTCCAACAGCAAACAGCTCCTGCCCATCTCTTCTGTCCAATTCCTGATTTTTTTCTGGAGATGGCAAAAAATCAGGCTTATTAGAGACTGATGGAGTAGAACTCTCTGGAAATGTAACCCTACCTCAAAAGAACTGAATCCAATGGAAATATGAACGTATTTTTTCTACCAGTCTTTAGTGCAGTCTCTTCTTTAGGGGTACCTGACACACAATAGGTACTTAATATCTGCTGAATGAGTAAAAGAAAAAAATATATATATAATGGCATCATGAGGACTTAAGAGACAAAGGTACCTGCTGTACTCTTATTCCATGTCCTTTGGCTTAGAAATCATTTGTGAGTATAAACATTTTTAATTAACTCAACTTCCAAGTGACAGTTAAAAGTGTCTCTTGAAGAAATTGAAGGAATCCTGTAATTTATTAACCTTGCAGTCCTGTTTTAATTCTTTTACTTTATTACATCCTTATTTTTCTCAGTCAAAGAAAGTTTCTGGTATTTAATAACTAAAATCTCTTTTCCTGACTCATGCTGCTATCTCCCATTATGTGTTCAGCTAGCATTGTGTCTGCCCGCCTGAATTCCTTTCGACACCTTTGTTCTGCCACAAAGCCTTCTGGTAAAAAGGAGTTCACAGACAAGGGAATGAGTGGGTTGAAGAGAAAAACAACACACAAACACGCACACTTCGAAATGAAAAATAAACAAAAGTTCAATCTTTATTGAATGGTGATGGGCTCAGCCTCAAACAATACTTTGCCCAATTTCTCTTCTGTAGAGATTTGTCAGTGATTCACCTTGAATGGAAAATTGTTACATCCTATCTGAACAAGGGTCTGTTGTTTTCCTTATCATCCGCTACTGATGTCAAACTTCATGTATTTCAAGCACAGGGCAAAGATCTGTTATTGTCATTAACGAGGGAGAGTCTTGATGTTATTACCCCTGTGTGAGGTGGGCCTGGGGTCTGCTTGTCAGAATTTGACGTGTGAATTCTTTGGTTTTACTTTTGGTTCCAGTACTTTGTTTCAGAGGAAATGCACTGCCACTGTAGGTAGAAATCAAACTTCCTTGACAGAGCTTCATTTATTTGCAAACTGCTTTGAAGATAAAAAGCACATACCCTGTATTTTGCCATGTATAACATGCACCATTTTGGGCCCAAATTTTCAGGAAAAAAAAAATCTTGCTTTGTAGAGTTACACTTTTAACACACAAGCATAAATAAAACAATTAAAAACTTTTATATAGATACAGAATTAGTACTATCTGTGTATAATGTGCATTCTTACTTTTCCCTCAAAAATTTGGGCAAAAAAGTGCACATTGTACATGGCAAAATACAATTTTTTTCCAATCTACTACAGCAGTAACAAACCTGGACTGACAGTAAATTCCTGAATCCAACTATGAATGCCCCTTCCACAGGAATCCTGAAGCATCCTGTATTATACCCTCATCACCCCTACCAAAGGTTACCACGCTAGAGACTTCAGAGGCTTCTGTGACACTGAAGAAGAAAAATCTCCAGATTGTTGGACTGGAAATCAGGCCATAGAGCTACCTTCTTACCTTGTTATGGAATTTACAGGGGAGCACCCCTATAATTATCTAGAACATGTTTCTAGGTTTAATAAAGCTGTGATCACAATTATATATTTCCATTTTAGTTTTATTGGAAACTTTTCAAAGTGTTTTCAAATAATTTGGTTATCTGAAGTAACAAACTGCCTCTGAAGTAATAGGAATAATACTAGCATCATTATTTTAGAAGGGAGGGGACACAGAAGTTACTTGCCCAAGACCATGTAACTTCCCACAGAGCCAGTCGTTGGGCAGAGTTCTCCTAAGTCTTAGTCCACAGCTCTTTCACTGTACTTTCTCATCTTAGTTGCATCCTAAATCCTCCCACTGGGTAAATGTAGAAGACCTCTAAGGCAAAATGAGAACAAAAACGCTTCTCAGAAAACAATCATTTCTGGAAGCAATAGCATGAGGATGATCATGAAAATATTGAGTCAGCTAAGAAAGGAAAAGAAAAAGACAAAGGAAAAAGGACGTAAACCGTTATTGGATTCTTACTTCATGCTAGGCATTGAGTGAAGAGCTCAATTTCACAGCAGGATCTCATTTCATCCTCATAATAGCAATAGGCAGTAGATTAAATGACCACCCTGTACAGTTAGAAAACTGAGGTAGCAAGAAGCAAAGTGTCTTGCCTGAGGTCACACAGCTTTGCAGAACTGAGTTTTGAAATCAGTCTATGTCCCAAATCTGTATTTATAATGCTAAACATAAATTGTAGAACCTGAAAGGTCAAAGAACATATCAGTAAACATCTGGAGGAAATTCTGTAGATGCTCATTCAAAGACATTAGGTGTACCAAAGCATGACCAACAGACAGCCCAGAGGTGTAACCTCCATGGAAAAGTATTTACGGAAGTCTATCAGTCACAGCTGTCCAGCCACACATGGGAGCATAGCAATATCATAAGCAGCACTTTCTCCAAGCATGAAGTAAATATCAAATGTAATATCTGTGAAAGGACAGGGTAAATTGTTAAAGTACCATGCAAAATGAGAGGCAATGCTGCCTCCTAGAAATAGCATGTATATCTTGGTTGTGCTTCAAATGCAAGTTTCTCCAAAATGGGAGCCAATTTTTTTCTTCTAAATTTTCCCCAAAGGAAGATAAGAGATAAAAGGCCAGCAAGAGAAGCAACAAAATGTGTCAATGTTAACTTCAGTTGTCTTAAACCACTAAGCAACCAACACTGTAACAACAATGTCTTGGCTATTTTTTCTTTCTTTCTTTTCTTTCTTTCTTTCTTTCATTCTTTCTTTCTTTCTTTCTTTCTTTCTTTCATTTTTTGCTACAGAAGTTTTTGGTTCCAATTTTTTCCACATTGTTTGGGACAACTGTAATTGAACAACTAATTATAATTATATATATATATGTGTGTGTGTGTGTATGCATATATATATAAATTATATATTATACATGTATATTTTTATATACATATAAAATTTTTTTAAAAGGATAACTAAAACTCCAGAAACTTTAATCAAGGGAGAAAGCAAGGACATAAATATACATAACAAACTTACCCTTGGTTACTGTGCTTTTCCTGGTGACCTCCCAGACCTGGTCTCCCCTGCACCCCCATCTTCTTTTGTCTCTAGCTGGACATGGTATTTAAGGTGGTGGCTTGGGTCATTTTGGGGAATTACTCAGTTTTACTGGGTCTCCCAACTATATAAGAGGTATACATGTTATTAAACTTTGTTTGTGTGTGTGTTTCTTTTTCACAAAGAAACTTTTGGTTCACAAAGTTACTTTTATGGAAGTATGCTTACTTTATCTTTTTCTTAATGGAGATAACTGAAGTTCATTGAGGTTGAGAGCAGGTCCAGGGTCCCACAGGTGTAAGTAGCAGAACCTGCACTAACTGTTCCTTGTTTATGCTCAGGGTTTATTCAGTGTGTGTTCCTTTTAAGTTGACAAAGGTAACTACTGTCTGTGTAGATTCCTGTCATGGTGAGAAATTCAGTGTATGTGGAAATCCATATATACTGGGGATATATTTTGACCCACTGTGAAAGAGAAATTATGGAATAATGGAGTATTTTATATTAGACTTTTAATGAACTTTCTTAATATTTTATAACATATGATCAACCCTCCAATAGATTTTAAATGAAATATTAGCAATGCCAGTGCTTGTTTTGCATCTGAGGTAACCAAACAGCTAGCTGCCACATAGTTAAACAACTGGTCCTTATCCCCTTTTAAAAATAAGCAGAGTTATTCAGATGAGGAATCTGAGACCTGAACAGTTTGTAAGACTGTGCAGAGTTAATGACAGAATAGCAGGAATAAACTTAAGGCAGGAACTTTCTAACTAATTTAGTCTGGAAGGCAACATGGTTATTATTTCTTGAGTGACAGAATATCGTCTCAGACCATAGTCTTAAGTGAGCGGGAAGATAAGAGTTACAAAACATCTTTCTTCTCTGATCAGTTTTACCTTTTACATTTTGGCAGCAGGAATCTCCCACCACCCTCTGCCACCCCATATTCCTGTTGGCAAACTCTGTGTAGAAGTAGCCCTGCTGTGACCTAGAAAAAACAGTGAATTCATTTGCATAATCAGTGTACTGTCGTTGTGGATAAGTATTTATTTAGAAGGGCCACTTTCACCAAGATGCTTTTGAAAAAACCCATATGCCCTTTCTTTTTAAGCCTTGGCAAGGTATACTATTCAGGAGGGGCTGCAGTTTCTTGCCAATTTGGGATTAATGCAGTATTTTACAAAGAGAGGGATTAATTTGTCGAATATCACTCAAAGAGAGGTTCCATTTGGGAAGTATAAATGCATTAAAACACATTTGAAAGTATTTATGAGTGCCAGGGCTACACATGACTGTTAAAAGAAGTTAGCATTAAATTTGCAGTCAATTATAGAAAGAATATACACTTCTGATCCTAGTGTGGCCATTAATTAGTCATATCCCTCGGACATGTCAGTTAAATTTTATTCGCATCTATTTCTTCATTTGTAGAATAAAGGATTGAATTCAGATTTATGGCCACTGACTTATGGCCCCTAAGTAGAATTTGGCCAATATAGATATGTCATTTGTTAGCTCAGCCTTTCAAAGAAATGTGAATAGGAATGATATTTTTAATACTCCTTTGAGTTTGCTAATATTGCATGTATATTACCCAGCATGGGAAGGAGCAAAGGCTTCTTCATTTTTCTCTGAAATACCACCTATGTTTTCTTTACTGCCCCTTCCTCAATTGCCAGAATAAATTTGAGGAGTGAATAAAGGGCTTCCCCATTTGAGCTGACTCTCCCAGAGCTACACAGATACTCAGGCTGCAGGCAGTGAAGCGGGGCTGTGGAGCTCTGAGCTGTTGCACACCTGGCACTAGCTTGCTGCCTCCTGGAGCCTGCATTGTTACTGGAGCAGATAGAGCTGTACTCCTTCAGCACTAGAGCAGTCAGTAAAAGTCCCTAAGAAATGCCTAAAATCTGCATGGCAGCTCTGTAAGGTCCATCCTTATGGTATAGTTAGGGGAGACTCCAAATATGATCAGCTATGCAGTGAACATAATTTTTGTTTTAAATAAAACATTAAGACAGTAGCAGCCAGGTGCAACTGACTTCTTCAGGTCTCAGTCTTAGGGGAAGTATTGGACACTGCTGCCTCTGCCTGCATCTTGGGATCTAACCATTTTTTCTGATTCCTGTTCACAAGCCTATGAGATACAGGAGTTGTGAGGCTGCCCAATAACAGGTTTTATGTGAAGCAAGGAAAACTAAAGAGTGAGTATAAGTGAAATATGCATATGAAATGGAAGCTAAACAGTTATGCCATAAAGAAACAAAGAAAAGCATCTGAATGCTTTTGTTTTATTATATGAGATTAATACTTACTAAATTTTTCAAATAGACTCTTTAAGTAACAATAAACTATAGAAAAAAACATGTATGTTAAATAAAAAGTTAAGTACTCTCCCTGGTTACATGGCTCAGTTAGTTGAAGTGTTGACCCATACACCAAAATGTTGCAGGCTCTATTCCTGATCAGGGCACATACCTAGGTTGCAGTTTCAATCCCCAGGCAGAGCACGTACAAGAGGCAACAAATCAATGTTTCTCTCTCACATGGATGTTTCTCTCTCTCTCAAATCAATAAAACGTGTCTTCAGGTCAGGATTTTAAAAAATTAAGTACTCAGTTTTTATTTTGCAGAAGTTGATGAAGAAATTGAATGTGCACAAAACATTTTTGACGTTGACCATCTACCACGTCACAGTAGTAACGTCGCCGACTGCAAGAGAACAGAAACACGAATCCACTGAGCACCCGTGCGTTTCAGAGTGGCTAGCCATTTAAAAAGACAGGTCCCACAGACAAACATTGACAAACACTGATACCAATGACTTATTCCAACTTAATTTTCCATTCTAATCCCACATTTTATGTGAATATATAAATAGTAAACTTAGAGCTTTTAACAGTTGTCTCCATGAACATAATATGAACTCCATAGTTACATGAGTCAATTCTATGAGGTTTCATCAGGTTTTTCAAATGGAAACAATTATTTACAATAAGGATTTAAAGTTTTTATGCAGATAGTAAATATTTTCAACTTTCTAGACCTTATAGTCCATGTTCCAATAATTAAACTGTGCTGCACAAAAACATCATAAAAAACATGAAATGAATGGATGTGGCTGAGGTTTATACCTTTATTTGTAAAATATAAAATGTTCTTCCATAAGGAATTAAATGTATGAAAAATAATATGACAAATAATATGAAGTTTTTGTTTTCATAGATCTAAACAGAATCAGCAATTTCATATTGTTCAAGCTGTTAAATTATATTAAGTCTATACATTGGGAATGTTACTCAAGTATATAATAAGAATGAGGAGATTATATACAATCTATAAAAATATCTAGTGTATATTCACTAAGAGAAATGTATAACTCCGTGTATGGCACACCACCATTTATGCAAAACACAAGAAATACAATATTCATTTTTAAAATGTTTACTTTATTGGTTAAAACTTCCCTGAAAAAAAGAATAAAAGGGGTTAACAATGGTTACCTGCTTTAGGGGAGGTAGGAGGAGTTAGACTGAGTAAATAGGGAACTGGAAGTCAAAGTAATAACTAAAAAAACATTTTTAAATAAAAGATGTATGCTTCCAACTTTATATATAATTTCAGATTAACCTGGATATATTTTATTTATGTTTTTGTTCATGCTACTTTTACTTTGTAAAAGTGGTAAGACAAATATTATATTATTTATTGATCTGTCTTCTTAAAAGTAAACACCCTTATAATATTTATTAAGTAGCTATTGTGTATTGAGAATTTATTGAACTGTGTTAAGTCAAGGTTTGCTTTGCATGGATCATCTGTTTTTAGTCGTCCCCATAATATGGTGTCTATCATCACTGTCTTTTCATTGTACTAAAAATATTTAATGTGAGATCTATCGTTCTAACACATTTCAAAGTACACGATACAATATTGTTAACTATAGGCACAGCATTGTACAGCAGATCTCTAGAATTTATTCACATTCCATAAATAAAACTGTATACAAGTTGAACAGAAACTCACCATTTCCCACTCCTCTTAGACCCTGGAAACCGCCATTTTACTCTTGGCTCTATGAGCTTGGCTGTCTAATCTGCCTCATATAAGTGTAGAAAACACAGTATTTATTCTGTGATTGGCTTAATTTTACTTAGCATCATGTCCTCCAGGTTCACCTATGTGGTCACAAAGGCAGGATTCCTTTCTTTTCAAAGGATGACTGATATTCCACTGTGTGTATATACCATACTTTCTTTATCCATTCATCCTTTGATGACATTTAGGTTGTTTCCACATCTTGAATAGTGTGAATAATACTGCAGTGAACATAACAATGCACATATTTGTTCAATCTTAATTTCAACTTTTTTAGATAAATTTCCAAAAGTAGAATTACTAGATTCATAGCAGGTTCACAATTTTACATTCCCACCAACAATGTACAGGGTTCCAATTATCTTTGCCTTTTTAAAAATAAAAAGCTAAGATTCCAATAGGTTAAGTAATTTGCTCAAAATTACAAGCGCAAAAGTGGTGGACCTGAAATTCAAAACTTGGTCTGACACCAAATATTATTGTCTCCTCCCTTCTTCCCTCCATTCTTCCAGTTATTAGCCCTTATTTTATATAGTTAATAAATGGAAGCTTTACAGAAAGCAAACTCTTTCACCATTGTTCTGTAAGTGCTTAATCATTAGTAGTAGGTGAATCTCCAAACTTTACATGCAGGTCACAGCAAAATAACTTGTAACTGACTTTCATCAACAAATTGATGTCTCTACCCAGAACACTATTTACTCTTGGTATGGCTCTTACTCTCCCAACAGATCTGAGCCCAGGCCTCATTTCTTCCAAGGAGCCCTCCCGGACAACCTAGGATCACATATATGACTTCATAGTAGCAGCATATACTTCTACTTATTACAGACTTTTTACTCTCAATTAATATCACCTATGCATTATATTAAACATATAAAATGGCCAATATTCAATCATTTTTGAACAACCAATACAGGTATTTCATATGATTCAGTCTAAGTTTATTTCTTCCACCAAATTATAAACTCCCTGAAGGCAAGGATTGTGTTTTAATTACTAATAAATCCCCAGGGCTTACCACACTGCCTGAAATATAGCAGGTATTCAATGTAATTTTTATGTAAGTGAATAAATAAAATACATGAGCAAATAAGTGAATGAACCAGCAGAGAGTGTCATAAACATTGTGAAAAAAAGTAAAGCCTAATTAATCTACTTCAAAATATCCAATTAGCTCCATCTCTGCTTATCCAAGGCTATAACATAATTTATGATAGAAGCTATGTACAGGTTGCAAACTAATACTTCTGTTTTATGCAACTTTCTTTTATTATTGAGAAATAAAGCATAAATGAACAGGAAATAAATAGGAGGATTTGTCGTTAATGCTGTTGTTTTTCTGTGATGTTGTGTTTTCTTTTGTTTGGTTTTATGTAGTCTGAATGATTATAACTGCCTTTAATGTAAACAAATAAAGATATAACTTTCAAAATTTACTCTTTTTAATGTACACCTTCAAAGATTTTTATAACTGAGGCTGATTTGCTAATCTTACCCAGTATGACATGGCTTATATGTGAGACTCGAGAACTGGTTTATTCTATCTACTGATTGACACACAAAATAGAGTTGAGAAGATCATATACTTATTACACTCTTCATTAAACAGAATTTTATAAAAGATCAAGGCTGATGTCCTTGAAGTCATTAGATATATCATCTATTTATACTCTTTCTAGATACTTAGGAGTGTAAATTACATAGCTTTCCAGGGTCCCCTAAATTATTACTAGTGCTGTCTCATAGAACTTTCTGAAATGATGGAAATGTTTCGTATTGTCACTGTCCACCAATACAATAACCAGTATCCATATGTGGCTTCTGAATACTTAAAATGTAGCTAGTATAACACAGACAGTGAATTTTAAATTTCACTATAATTAAACTTCAATAGTTATATACAGCTAGTGTCTACTATATTAGACAGCTCAAGAAACTTCCTTTAAAAAAACAAAAAATTGTCTCAGTGTATTTTTATCCTATTTTTTCTTTTTGTTCCTTGCATCTGACACCCCTTCTGTTTTTCTGTTTGTTTCCTTCTGTGAATGCTTTGCTGTTTCTTTCAGGAGTCTGTGTACATGGTAAACTGTCTTTGTCTTCCTAAGCCAGAAAATATTCTGGTATGTTCACACTCTTGAATAGTCATTTGGCTTATATGAAGTTCTATGCTGATGGTTACTTGTCTCCTGAATTTTGTCATTCCATTATTTTTCAGTAGCTATTGTTGCTGGTAAACAGTGGGCTGGAGTCTATTTGAGTTTTTTCTCTCTTTCTAGTGGTGTTTTCTTTATTTTTGATATTCTGTATCGTCACTACTATGAATCTTGATGTGAACTTAATGCCAATTTGCTTGGTATTTGCAGTTTACTTTCAACTTGAAGACTCATATGCTTCTTTACTTCTGGTGAACATTCAGCTATTATATCTGAAAATATGGATTTTCTATCATTTTCTCTATATCTTCTGGAAGTTTTACAAGTGTCTCAATTTACCATATACAACTCTTCCTGTCTTATCTCTTTGTCCGACTAGAAAATTAGTGAGTTAAATGAGAATTCTGATAAAATCCTCACCCACTCCACTAGTTTACTCTTAGACAACTGAGCATTGTCCTACCCCAATCCATCTTTCCTTTTTTAAAAAAATAATTAGCCCTTTATTTATCTCTTTGATGTTTATCAACAAACATATTTTAATATCTTTTTCAGACTCTTTAATTTAACATCAACAGAATTAGTCTTTGTTTTGATTATTGATTGAGAGAATTTTTCTTTGAAATTTTGGATTGCAATCTCATTTGAAGAGACAGTTCTCTCTTTCTTGCCCTCCTTAGATTGAATGCACCCAGACCCTTGAGGATCTAATGGGGTTTCTCTCCAAGTGATACGTTAGATTTCACAACTCTTTGTCCCTCACCAGCAGATGACTTAGTTTGCTTCCACAGGCTATATCTATGTCCTCCTGCCTCTTTAAGTGAGAATGATAATTAAGCTATAATCCAGGAGATTATCTGCAGCAGATTTTTTTCATAACCCCTTAAGCGCTGACACACCCCATCAGTGACACAGGCCCCATCTCCCTAATGTGGCACACTTTCAGTCTCTTACTCCACAAGGGCCAAGCTCCCAGCTTCTGGACATGAAATCCATCAAGATCATAACCTCTGTCCTGCTCATGGCTATGCATTTCTGCCCAATTTATAGACCATAGTGATGTTATTATCACATTGTTATGCCTTCTTTATTATTATTTGTTTAAAAGAGAAAGGGAGTCCCCAGGCTCTGGCATTTTCCAGGGCAGAGGCAAGGGGTGGATATTTATGTATTGAGATGAACAGAGTAATAACCATTATGCTGAAGGTGAACAAAAACAAACAAAAAAAAAACAGAAAAAAACCCAGAAGGGATGCTTTCAAATGTAGACTTAAAATGTCATCTTGAAAAGATATCTGCCCTGGCCCTGGATGGGTGGCTCAGGTGGTTGGAGTATCATCCTGTACACCAAAAATTGTGTGAGTTCAATTCCCAGACAGGGCATATATACCTAGGCTGCAGGTTCAATCTCCAGTCAGGATGCCTATGGGAGGCAACTAACTGATGTTCTGTACTTTGTTTAAGATAAAGTGGTACTACTAACTCTATTAGAATGAACAAGACAAGCCATACCATTGGTTTGACAGGCTTTTCTTCCTCACATTTTCAAATATATATTGACTTGACCCCATTTTAGCACATTGTATCTGAACTACTAGAATATTGCAGATATATAAATGCCCTCTTCCTGAAAGCTATTTATAAGAAAATGCTTCCTCTTTTTCAATGTTCAAAGACTTGGTGGTTTAATGTAGTCTAAATCTTTTGAAATTTGTTAACTACACACATACATATCACACAAATGTAAATCTACATAGAGTGCTTGGTATGGCAATATAAAATGTAGAAAAAACAAATAGTTTGGTATGTTTACTACACCTAAATCTAGTAAATAAATGGACTGTGGAACATAAGAAAACAAGGAAACTGGGCAGGTGGAAAGACAAAGCTGGACAAAGAAAAACTTTATGTTCCTGGGAGCATATAAGAGATAAAAGGAAAATATAAATCAAACCCAGAAAATGCCTTTTGAGTGGCTTCCTGATGGAATGACACAATCACATATTGAGAGCATATGGGAGAGTTCAGACAGTTCCATATCTGAGCTCAGAGGGCAGAGAGGAGGCTGGCTGAGAGAATAATTTGTTTTGTTTCTTGGAAGGAAGGCAAAGTGACTGATGTTTTGACAGTTCCTGCTGGCTAATCAGCTCTCTCCAATTTTTCTTAACCTCTTATGAGGGATAAGACCAGGAGGGCAGAGACTGTGTAGAAGGTGATGACAGAGAACAACATTCAAAGTCAAAAGTGAGCCTGACACTACAAGCACATTCTAGTCAGACACAGAAGCTCCAACTGATTCGGACATTTAGCTGGTTTTATGTGGCAGCCTTTACCAAGCTCTAGTTCTTCAAACAAGAGACGCTTATAGTTCCATTGATGTTAGGAAAATGTTAAGTTTTTGATAAAAAAATCGTGGTACCATTTCCTTTCTTCTTTTGCTGAAGAAAAAAAAAAGATTGCACCTGACATTAGGCAGATCCTTCACTGAAGCCTAGGAGATGTGGAAGATCATTTTTTCATTTTTCTTTTCTAAAAAGGCCAATGGCTACAAGAAAATATTTTCATTTCAGTTTAAAGCAAATATAAGCAAAATTTTGTGCAGTATAAGACCTACATATTAGAGATTATATTAGCAGAAATGAAAGTAAATTTATTAGTAACCAGCAAAAAAGATACTAGAAATTCAACATTTAAAATACTTATTTTCAAAGATGTCAACAAAATGAAAAGTTCAAAGTATTTGCATATATAGTTGCCCTCTCAAATTAATCTGTCCTACTAGAGACCTCCATGTGGATATAAATAAGGAGAAGGGGGAAAGAAAGGAAGGAGAGAAAAGGGAAAGAAAAAATGGGGGGAGATAAAAACTTATCATCAGTGGCAAATCACAATGCCAAGAGTTTTATTCCCCATCACTTATAATAAGGTAGCACTCTTTGTGTTCATGGGGACCTTGGTTTTGTGGCTTTAGTTAACTTTTAGGGAATGTTTCATTCAACTAGTAGGAAAAATATCAGGCTATACAAAATTAAAAATATATTAACCGCAAATAAGTACCTTACTTACATTCTCTTCAGTAAATTATGAGAGTGCCACTTTCCCCAATATCTTGCTAAAATAAAGAAAATTGTTAAAATTTTGATTTTTTGCTAATCTTATAGATGGTAAGTGGTACCTCAGTGTTGTTTACTTACATTACTCTGTGTACAAGTGTGAATCTTTTTAAATGTTTAGAGGCCATTTATAAAATATGTATTTATAAATTGTCTATTAATATTTTTCCTATTTTTCTATTAAGTTTTTAGACCTCTGTTGCTCAATTTTAAGAGTTTCTTTTTAAGTGTGTGAGCAATACTAACCTTTGTTCTATGGTATATATTTAAAATATTTTCTCTCAGGTTATTATATCTTTTTTAACTTTATGTGTATTTTTTTGTCATGGAACAAATTTTTATTTTTATGTGGTCAAATTTACCGATTATTTTTATTTTCTCTGAATTTTAGTCATAGTTGAAAAGTCCTTCCTCATGGTTAGAGAAGAATTCACCCATGTTTATTTCTAAGATTTTGTATGGTTTCATTTTTTAAATTTAGATCTCAAATTCATTAGGAATTTAGTCTTCTGAACTATGTGAGGTATGGGTCTAAATGTATGTTTTCTCCAAATGGCTACCCAGTGATCACAGTACTGATAATTAAAGAGTACATGTTTGCCCCTGTGATTTATCAATACTAAATTTGCATATTACTTGGGTATATTTCTGGGCTTTCTATTCTATTCCACTGAAATGTCTGTCTTTTCATGTGAAAATACCATGCTGTTTTAACTATAGAGGCTTTGTAGTATGTTTTAATGTCTAATAATGCTAGTCTCTCCCTCATAGTATTTTTTAATTTTTTTCCCTGGCTATTCTGCCATTTTGTTTTTCTTTACACTATGGTTGATAGTGTAAACTTATCTAATGCTTTAATAAAGCTTGTTGGCATTTTTATTGGGATTTTGCAAAATTTATAAGTTAACTTAGAGAGGACTCTCTGTTTTAGGGTATTGAGTCATCATATCCAAGAACAGGGGTGTCCTTCCATTTGATAAGTTCTACTTTTGTGATTTTTCAGGAGGATTTTTAAGTTTCATCCAAATATGTTTTGTATATTTCTTGTTGAGTTTATTCCTAGGAATTCAATCTTCTTTGTTACTATCATAAATGAGGTTTTTTCTTCCATAATATCTTCTAACTGGATATTGTTTCAAACATTTTCATTAATGCTTTCCATGTACTATCTTATTTAATCTTCACAACAACCATATGAGTTTCTTTTCAAAGTCACACAGCTAGTAGTCAGTAGTCGACAGAAAAGCAAGGGTTCTAGGCATGGAATCCCTGATTTCAGCATGCTGAAATCTGCCAACTTCCAACTAAAATAACTTATTTATGAGTTGACTTATCTAAAATCATGGGGGGACAATTTAATATACTTTTAATTCTCAAAGACACTCAAAGCAAAGGGTTAATTCTGCAAGTTTTAACATGGGAACTCTGACCATGTCTAACAACTTAACTCCAAATAAGAAGGGACAGTATAAGAGGGAGCAGCATAAGGTCTTTCCCTCTTGAGGAAAAATCAAGAAATAATTCCCCTCAGTTTCTGTCTTCAGCCCTGAAATAAAAAGAGGAAACAGGATAAAGATCATGATTATCTGGATGTGGAAGAACACATCACTTGTGTGTGTGTGTGTGTGTGTGTGTGTGTGTGTGTGAAGCAGGGGACTAGATAAATCTCTTCAGGTGCTGCCCAAGGCAATAAAAATTAGGAGAAAAGTGGGAGCCACCGATACTAAAATATGGAGTGAGGGGCTCAAAGCAGGTTCTTGGAAGAACAGGCATCAGTAGAATAGGAAGGTGTGATGTCCCAAGGTCCTGGAGTCAGTGAGCCAAAGCCCTCTGAGCAGGACAACAAAGGCATGTGAATCAGGGCAGTTGCTACAAAAATGGTAGACATGAGCTCAGAGGACATGGCATCAAAGAAATGACAGTAATTTTAGTAATGAGGGAAATGTCCAAGTGAGCATAAGTACCCTCAACCTCATCCCACCTCCAAACAACCAACAAAAACATGGACTCAGCAGTGACTTCTGGAGTGACAATGCCATCTTAGGCAGGAAGGAAGAGGGCTCTACTGACCAAACTTGGTTTTCAGAATTGATATTAGCACAGGCTCAGGTAAATGTTACTATTTTTGACACCCCATACCTTCTTTGTTCTTCTTAAGACTGGTAGCCTAGAAAACTCTTCTTAAAAAATTTTAGGTGGGACTGATTTTCTCTGAAAACAATTTTTTCAGCATAAGTATGATTTACGTTGTATTGGTCTATTATTTCCAGGTAATCAATACCAAACTGTGCTCTCTGGAGTCATTTATTTTTCCTTATCATGCACCACAGATCTGTCCCTAATGCTACAGGGTTAATATATTTAGGGCAGTATTTATGCTGTTCACCCCAACGTACCAAGTTAAGCATAAAGGCTGTTTATGATGTTTGCATCTACTTTTATTTGTTTATTTTTGCCTCAATAAAAAGCATTTTTCTTGAACAGATTAAGTTTTTAAAAGACAATTTCATACTTTGAGGAAGATCTTCAGTGGAATTTCTGGTGATGGGTTCAGGACACTTGATATGACAGATTACCTGCTTAGAAGACCATAAGAAATAGACAACCACGATTATGACTCTCAAGACTGTAACCCTTCCAGTTACCCAAATACCACTGTGATGTTCAGATAAAAACATAAAATACAATAATCTTCATTAGAAATTGCAATGGAAAGTGACTTCAGTTTGCTAGGAAAAGAGGTGGCTACTGGTGACATCTTACCTGTTCACTCAGCTGCCAGCATTAGTCTCTTATAGCTATGGCTCCCAGCGTTAACAAAGAGTTATTAATAACAAACAGGCCAGAGGGAAAAAATTATTTGTAAGAGGGGATAGAAGTCAGAGTTCCTCATGTGGCAACCTATCTTAGAGAAGAAAGCTTTTACCTATATTTAATGAATTGGTGGGAGGTGAGAGAGTTAACAGAGAACAAGTTATATGTTTCCATTTCGTGTTTGTTTTTCAGCAGTTTGAGACTTCTGGGACTTCAGACCTTCCTAGTAGTAACTCTGCTCACTATTACAGCATGTATCACCTTCCAAAAGCAATTGCAAGATGCTTGTTTGTATTCTCTTTGTGCAGTGAGGGGACTGGAATCATTCTCTTCAAACATCATTTACAACTCAATGTAATGAGTGCACGTAGTAAGCAAGGCTTTTAAAAGTTAATGAGAAATAGAAAACTTCAGGGGGTTATTTCTCAGCATGTTCAGTGTATACAACTAAGTCCGTGATTTAAAAAGAGCACTTCTGGCCATGCCATAGATTTTACTTTCAGGACAATGGAATGGGAGCAAACACATTCATCTTGCCTTTAATTAAGAAAGAGAAAGAAAAGAAGGAAGGAAAAGAGGGAAGGAAGAAGACAGGGAAAGCATAGCACTGTTTATTGTTTAAGCATCTGCAGGACAGGGAAAATGATCTTGTCGCAGGTATGAAAATACTGTGCAACCAGCCCAGGCAATATATGGAAAGTTGGAGGAAAGGTCAAAAGGGAAGAAAGCACAGGGAAGCAAAGTACAATATCCCTTTTTCCCTGATTAGTAATAATTATTTTTTTTAATTTCAAAAAAGGCAGAGGGAGGAGGCCTTCATTAAAGGATTAATTGGAAAACCAAAATTAAACTTACTATACCAAATCATGTTCAAGGAGAAGGGAGGCTCTACACCAGTTAATCCATTAAAGGTAGAGAACTAGCACCAATAGCGAAAAGAACAATGAGTTAGAAACCTGGAGCTCATCTTGGCTGCCCTGTACATGGCTGCGTGGCCTTGAGAATTTAATGAACTTCCCCGAGAATCTGTCTCATCATCGCTGAAAGGAAACTCTGGGCTGGAGGTGACTTCTACTTCCCAAAATTTAAATTTTAAATTCAGTTTCATTACAGATACTGAAATCTGGTACAATTTTTTCTCTCTCTCTCTTTTTTTTTTAATAATGTGAAATATCGGAAAAAATTTTGTGAATGTTAAGCACTTTCTATCTGGTTATGTTTAGAAAACTCCGTAAGTTTAATAATAATCTCACTGACTTAATTTTTTCAGCATTCTTAGTCCTTAAATGTATTAATTCTAATAGAATATTGAGATCATTCTCTCTTACCTCAATTTCTATTCATTATTTCAGAGAGTAACATCATTTTGAAAAGGACAGGGAATTGGGGAAATGAGCTAGATACACATTGAAAAACCTCTGACAGTATGAAGGCAACTAACAATATTTTATGTATGTATCATCATCAACAAATTCATCACTTTCCATTTCAACACATTTGCAAAACATTGTTTTTTATATTACTGTTCTGCAAGAGGTTTGCTCTTCCAGAAAATAATCAGTGTATGTTCACTAATGAGACACAGTCATAGAAGCTCGTGGTTTATACACTAGACTAGCTTTATCATTCCATTCTTCATGTATGAGAAAGTACAGGATATTTTTTGAGCTACCTTTTATGTTTAATTCTGGAGCTCAGTCTCCAGAACAAGGTCTAATGGATGAAACAGAACTTAGATATAAGTAATCATCATGTAAAAAAGCTATGCATATTTTGGCAAGGTGTTTGGAACAACAAAACCAAACCAAAGTCTGTCAATTTGGGGGGTGCTTCCCTGAATTTTCAAAAGTAATCTCTTGGTAAACACACAATGCAGTATACAGATGATATATTATAGAATTGTACACTTGAAAACCTATATAATTTTATTAACAAGTGTTACCCCAATACAATCAATAAAAAATATCCTTTGTGACAGCATGGATGGACCTGGAGAATATTATACTAAGTGAAATAAGCCAATCAGCCAATACCATATGATTTCACTCATACGTAGAATCTAATGAACAAACTGAACAAACAAGTAAAAAAGAGACAGACTCATAGAGAAATATCAGGCTGACAGCTCTTGGGGGGTGTTGATGGGGTAGGGGGTTTGAGCAAAAAAGAAAAGGGACTCAAGGACATGGACAACAGTGTGGTAATTGCACAGGGGAGTGAGGTATAAGGGGGATAAATGGTACTTGAAAAATACAGTAAAAACAAACACATTGGAAAAAGTAAACTTCAAAAAAGTAATCTCTTGATGACTCTAAGACCATAGAGATCCTGAGTTGCTTCAGAGTTTAATGACTTTGTGGTAGTTTCCTACTATACTTTGTGACTAAGAATCTTCTTTAAGCTTCATTTCCTCCTTGAATCCAAACCACCAGCCTCACAAAATGCCAGTAATACCTTCAAGTGAAAGTTAACCAATGAATGGTTGACATTGTCAAAATTTTTTACTTTATACCTAGCAGTAGAGTTGAGGAGAACTGTCTCATAGATTACTGAATTTTAGAATTTTTAGAGCCAAAATGATCTTGTCTAATACTCTTTTTTTTTTATGATGCTCCTTGATTTCATTTATTTTTATTTTTTGATATATTTTTAAATTAAATTTATTGAGACAAGATTGGTTAATAAGATCATATAGGCTTCTAGGGTGCATTCCTATGATACATGATCTGTATATTGCATTGTGTGCCCACACACAAAAGATACATCATCTTCTGTCACCAATTCTGTCAATTATGGAGATGAGGAAATGTGCCCAAGAGATTTTTTTAAGGCCATGAAACAAATTAGTTGCAGAGTTTTAATTAGAAGCCAGATTTTCTAACTTCTAGTGCAGTCTACTTTTACTATACTTTCATTCTCAATTCATTGCATGAGGAAAACAAGCAGTTTTCATTGGGAGTAGTCCTTTGTCCATGCAAGGTGTTTCAATGTGGAGCAAGTCCATTTTTTGAACCACACTCCTTGCTTTTTGTTTTTTGCTTCTTCACTTCCTCATATCCAGAGGAGAGGAAGAATCTAAGGATTGTTAAAATTGGTGGCAGGAATGGCTGGCATTGCCCTGCACCTTTTTCTCCCCTCTCTCTTAGTAGCCAGCAGGCACTCCAGCGAGACAGGGAGACAGGTGTAATGGTCACAGCTGTGCCTGAGTAGTGAGGTCTGCTGTTTTCTGTAGCTGCCTGTGATTACAGAGGCAAGCTTCTCTCAGGCCACTTGGTTAACTGATGTCCAACACAGCCTTTATCATTAATAAAGATGTTAATTTGACATCCATCTCCTGACCCTCTTTCTAGCCCCAGTTAATTACAAATGTGCATGAAAAAATTGATTTTATTTACTAAGTTGTCTGAAATTCTAATGACTTGAATCTGTCATATTCTAAAACTTTCTGGATTCACAAATAATATTTATATTTTTTAATTATTTGTTAAAGACACTACTATGTAAGCGATACCCGAGAATAAAACTTGTGTTAGACCTGGTCTCCACAATTAAATAATTTAAGCTTTAATAGGGAAAAGAATGTCTCTCTCCTCTTACCAGTCCCCAACCCGTTCCTGTCTTGATGTCGTGACACTTGTCTCTCCAGTAGAGCTAGGTGTTACCAGCTATGCGGTCTTGGCCAAATAACTTTTCCCTGAGCCTCAGTTCCCCAATCCAAAAGTGGTGATAATAAGTGTATTTGCTTAGTGTACACTTCACTTTACTATTAATATTATTTTGATATTATTTTCATTAGATTCCATTGCTACCCCTTTAAGTAGTTTAGGCATTCCTCCGCTCCGCTCATATTGTACTTGATACAGCACCTCTCTGCAGCAGTTTCCACAGTGCACTTTGCTTACACATTTGTGTCCTCAGTGGCCTGTGAGTTATTCAAGAGCAAGTACTGGGTCTTATACGTCTGTATCCCCAACTCCCATCTGGACCTTGGCACATAATATAGGCCCAGTAAATGTTTGTTGAATGATTAAATCAATCAGGAAAGATAAACAAATGAACCCTATTTTAAGTAGTTATGTGAAGAGAACATATAAATGTTGTAAGCTAATGTCATATGGAAGGGCCTGTTTTCAAATGGACAGAATCGGGAAAACTGTTGTGGATATTGAACATGGGACAAGGTTTAAAATTTCACAGATGGGTTTCCATAATTTTTTGAAAAGTACCAGAGAAACATGCTAGTCTAAGAGAAAGATGTAGGTGAAGTCTAGATAAGTAAGGTACAAACCATGTCAGATATGGGGAGCAACCCAGAATGGCCAGACCTTAGATCTGATGTTAGAAAGATGTGGAAGATGAAAGAGCTAAGCTAGAAACAAACTGTGGTGGGTTTTGGATGTGCAAACAAGGAACTAGTACTTTATGTGGTAAAAAAAAAAAAATGAAGGAGTCATTTAAAGGTTTTTGTGCAAAAGTTTTAACATTGGGATTATTCTGGTCATAGTGTATTAACGGATTGAAGTGGCTGAATGTTCAATTTAGAGTAAAAGGTATAAGGTGGTATGAACCTGGACTATAGAAGTTGAAATAAAAAGAAAAAGATGGATACAACATACACAATGCAAATAAGAATAAATCTTCCTCAAGCCCTGGTTGGTGTGGTGCAGTGGATTGAGGACTGGTCTGCAAATCAGAAAGTTGTTGGTTCAATTTCCAGTCAGGACATGTGCTTGGGCTGTGGGCCCAGTTCCCAGCCAGAGGTGTGTGAGAGGCAACCACACATTTATATTTCTATCCCTCTTTCTCTCTCCCTCCCTCTCTCTAAAAATAAATAAATGAAATCTTTTTAAAAGAATCCTCCTCAAAACCCCATAAAAAGCAGACCTTAAAAATCTCTCATTTCAGTAGATTTAACAAAAGAGTGACAGACAGCTGCTTTCTTCTAAACTTTCAGCCAAGAACTTTGGCTATGTACACAGTGAATAGTGGTAACAATCAGACTCCCCTGAAATAAAGATGTAATATTTTAAGTTGCCCTTTGGTCTTGGAAATGTATTTCTTCCCTTTATTCTTTCCACCATCACTTTATTCCAAGCCTTTTCCACCTCTTAGAGTCACAGCTTTCCTCCTTCTCTAGATTCCTGAGCCCAAATACATGACTGGAATATACACACCAAGCAAACATTTTTGTGGTCACTTACCTGCTGAGTTTTTCTATTTATTCCTACTAAAGCCTTAGAGATCAGGGCTGTATTCTTCTAAAACATTGACCAAATTACTCTTAAAACTGCCAAGTTATTTGCCCATGTACCTCAATTTCCTCCCTTAAACTAGAATTTACCTAGTGACAAATAAAATATTATCTGATATTTATGTGACTTGTTTCCCCAAGAAGCTCACAGATCATTTTCAGCTATATTCTGCTAGAAAGAGGAAAATAATGAAAATACCTCTACTTTGCATTTGAGAAAACAGATAGGCAGGAAGGAAAAATTGGCTGTAAGGATTCATGGAGAATCTGCCACAGAAGCAGGAAAAAAATAATGCAGCTCCTTGATTCTTTGGACCGTGGCCTGTAGCTTCACTAAAAATAGATAAGGAAGATCATTACCGGGAGGCCTCCGGGGAAGAAGGACACTCATCTCTCTGACCGGAAAGTGATGTCTTTGCACGAGAAGGATCATGATCATAAATATAAAGTGTATATGAAAAAATGAGCCTCTCCTTTGGCAATTCTTTAAACAAAAATGAGCCTCCACTTTTTCCCAAATATCAAGTTAAAAGAGTCAAATTTTCTCCTAAGTTTACAGAAAGTAACAAACTACTGTGTGTCCAAATGCGAGGGGCAACAATACTTCATGGCAGTGGTATGTTTTTCTAAGATGGTATATACCTAAGGTTACCTGCATTCTCATTCATTGGGATTTATACATTCTTCATGTTGACAGGGGGAAATTTTTACAGTGAATTTAGAAAATAATTTAACCTGGATAATTGAATATTCACATTTTCTTTTCCTCCATTGTCTGTTCAATTCTAACAAAGCAAAATATGTATTTATATAACCTGGATGATTATAATTTTATAAAGTCCATATTTTCCATTGTGCCTATGTGATATTTAATGCCCAGATATGCAGATGGGTGCCAAGATATGGACTGTACTCCCATGTACTTTATGGATACCAAAACTTGCTGTGATATATTGTCTTCCACAGGAGGGGGACTTAAGCTTGAGACTTCTATGAAATAACAAAGGACTTAATCAATAATCAGTGGACTGACCATAAACAATTGGAATAAATCTGTCTAGTCTGCTATACAATTAACTTGAAAAAGTTATGCCTATAAACCATAAATTTAAAAGAGTAAAGTTCTTTTTTTGACTTACTGTTCTTCACTAAGAACTGGTAAGACTTTTGTTGAGTGAGAGTAAAAGAATTGCCTCTGTTTTGGCTCAGATTTCTCTCCCTTCCTATTCATCTTCTGTGAATTCTGTTCTCTTCTAGTCCCTCACTGGTTAATGAGAAATGATTCTTCCTACAGTGAAGGTATTCATTATTATTTGTTGCTGTTATTCATTATCCTACATGAATTCATTCATTATTCATGAGTCCTACAAAGACTCAAAGTTCACACTTGAACTGTATTTACATAGTTTCAGTTATTTTTATTGGCCTTTTATGATGATTTCTTCCTTTCTGTTGTTATCGTGCATCTATATTGTCTATATTATGTTAACAATTTTTATTGGTCTTTTATTCAAGTCCTTTGCCCATTTTTTAATTGGGTTACTTGTCTTCTTAGAGTGGAGTCGTGTAAGTTCTTTATACATTTTGGAGATTAAACCCTTGTCTGAGGTATCATTGGCAAATCTGTTTTCCCATACAGTTGTTTCTCTTTTTATTTTGATACTGTTTTCTTTAACTGTGCAAAAGCTTTTTATTTTGATGAGGTCCCATTTGTTTATTCTTTCCTTTATGTCCCTTGCTCTAGGGGACATGTCAGTAAAAAAGCTTCTGCGTGAAATATCTGAGATTTCCCTACCTACGTTCTCTTCTAGGACTTTAATGATGTCACAGTTAATATTTAAGTCTTTTATCCACCTTGAATTTATTTTTGAATAAGGTGTAAGTTGGTGCTCGAGTTTCATTTTTTTGCACGTGGCTGTCCAGTTCTCCCAGCACCATTTGTTGAAGAGGCTATTTTTATTCCATTTTATGTTGCTGCTTCCTTTGTCAAATATTAATTGACGTTATAGACTTGGGTTTATTTCTGGACTCTCTGTTCTGTTCCATTGGTCCATGTTTGGTGCCTGTTTTTATGCCAGTACCAGGCTGTTTTGATTACAGTGGCCTTGTAGTATAGTTTAGTGTCAGGTATTATAATCCCTCCCACTTTACTCTTCTTTCTCAAAATTGCAGCAGCTATTCGGGGTCATTTATGGTTCCATATAAATTTTTGAAGTGTTTGTTCTATGTCTGTGAAGTAAGCCATTGGTACTTTAATAGGTATTGCATTGAATGTGTAAATTGCTTTGGGTAGTATGGACATTTTGATGATATTAATTCTTCCAATCCATGAATACTGTATATGCATCCATTTGTTTGTGTCTTCCTTGATTTCTCTCCTCAGTGTTATGTAGTTTTCTGAATACAGGTCTTTTACCTCTTTGGTTAGGTTTATTCCTAGGTATTTTATTTTTCTTTTTACTATTTCAAATGGGATTTTTTTCTTGATCTGCTTCTGCTGTTTCATTGTTGGTGTACAGAAATGCCTTTGATTTCTGGATATTGACTTTGTATCCCGCTGTTTTGCCAAATTCATTTATTAGGTCAAGCAGTTTTTTGGTGGAGTCTATAGGATTTTCTATGTACACTATCATATCATCTGCAAACAGTGACAGTTTTGTTTCCTCCTTTCTGATTGGGATGCCTTTTATTTCTTTTTCTTGTCTGATCGCTGTGGCTAAAACTTCCAGTACTATATTGAATAGAAGTGGTGAAAGTGGACAGCCTTGTCTTGTTCCTGATCTTAGTGGAAAAGATTTTAATTTTTGCCCATTGAGTATGATGTTGGCTGTAGGTCTCTCATGTATGGCCTTTATTATGTTGAGGAATGCTCCCTCTATTCCCACTTTGCTGAGTGTTTTCATCATAAATGGGTGCTGTACCTTATCAAATGCTTTTTCTGCATCTATTGATATGATCATGTGGTTTTTGTCTTTGCTTTTGTTTATGTGATGTATTACATTTACTGATTTGTGAATATTGTACCATCTTTGCATCCCTGGAATGAATCCCACTTGGTCATGGTGTATGATCTTTTTAATGCACTGTTGGATGTGGTTTGCCAACATTTTGTTGAGGATTTTAGCGTCAATGTTCATCAGCGATATTGGCCTGAAGTTTTCTTTCTTTGTTGTGTCTTTATCTGGTTTTGGAATTAGGATGATGTTGGCCTCATAAAAAGAGTTTGGGAGTCTTCAATCTTTCTGGATTTTTTGGAGGTCTTTTATTGAGTTGGCCAAAAAGCCCATTCCATTTTTTCCATAAAATAAAACACACATTTTTTCACTTTCACCAATAACTTTATTGATCTGAATATTTTCAATATGTTGGCTTATCTCCTGCTATTGACTTCTACTGGGGAGAGGACAAGGGTACTGCTAAACATCTTCCAATGCATAAGACAGCCCCACACAAAGAATTATTTGGCCAGAATGTCAATAGTACCAGGAAACTTCACAGAGCACTTTTGACATGTTCAATCAGTTATAGCACCTTTTTCATACACTGCACAATTTTTTTTACATTTCAGTTGCATTTTTACCTTTCTTAAAATAATAAGCATAATACACTGAAAGTGTGTATTTTCTTCCATCTTCAGTATTAAAATGACTATACAAAAATTGACCAATTTTGATTTTTTAATGCATGTTGATATGACAGCTGTCACAATTCAATCTAACAAAACTGTTTCGAATGAAGTTAAAGACAACTGAGCACTACTCAGGGCCATCTTATGGAAGAAACAAAATGAACTTTCTGGCCAACCCAGTAGACTTAGTCTCCATTAGAATAACTTCAACAGATTTTGGCTCTGCATTGTTTAACTTGAGAGAGTGAGGTGAATTTTATCTAACTCTAGCTTTTGCATGTATGTATTATTGAGTTCTCCCACAAAACAAAGGCCACTTCCCACACTTCCCTAGCAACACAATTACACAGAGCCTCTGACTACAGAAACCTAGAATTTAGTTATCCTAAACCCACAAATATATAGGCTACATATTTACACTCTTACCTTGGTTTTTAGTCAACATCAAACACCTCTTCAGTTTGCTTAATGGGAAGATGTCTTTCCTTATTACATGATAACTATTATTTATACTAATTAAATGACATTGAGAAAAAGAATCAGGTGAACATGTGTGCAACTTTTTAAAAGTCACCCCCCAAAACAATATGAAACAACAGAGTGAGAGTTTGAGACTTCATTCAATTTTTGGCCCTCAAGATTTTAAAGTTTAACATAAAATATAATTATTTATCTATTTTACTATGAAAAACAGTTCTTTTTCCATAATGCTCTTCATAGTAGCTTCTAGAACAAATCTTCCTAAACCTTCAAATAAATTGTTTTAATTTATCTTGAATGGTTTAAATGAGACTTTCCAGCTAATAAGGTGCTATCTTAGATGATCTTTAAAAACTTACTACAGATTATAATTTTAAAATTTGCATCATTGAGTGAGCTTATATGATACAATGCAACACTAACCTCAGATCAAGGAAATCTATATTTAGCATTAATTGTTGCTGCATAACAAATCGATTCAAAAAATAATGTCTATTATTTGCATTTTCTATAGGGTCAAGAGAAAGTGGTTTTAGGTGATTCTTTGTTAGGGTTTTCACAAGGCTGCAATCAAACTGTCCACTGGGGATCCTGTTTCCAAGATGGTTCACTAAATGGCTGACAAGGTGGTGCTGGCTGTTAAGAGGAGGCCTCAGTTCCTTACCACATAGACTCTCCACAGGGCTGCCTGAGTGTTCTCATGACATAGTGGCTGAACTCCCCCACAGCAAGTGACCCAAGGGAGCACATAGGAGGTGTCCATGTTTTTCCTAACACAGTCTTGTAAATTCATCATTTTCACCAGATTCTATTGTATTGCACATGCAGTGTAGGAGGGGCCTATACAGGGGTATGCATTTTGAGGTGTGGAGATTAATAGATCTATCTATGTACCTATATCCATGTGTGTATATCCCATATGTATTAAGTGCATGTGTTAACATTTTCACAATGAAATTATTGAAAGTGTGATAAAAATAATCTTTGCCATGTACTATTACAGGGGATTCAATTCTTATAGCTTAAGACAACCCTTTTGTTTAAATTAAGTCATTCTAATTATTATCCTTCTAAATTTCTATACCGTGATCAGAAATTAGCAGGTTAATGACACTAAAATTATTTTAATTGTCTAGATTTGAGTCTAAAGCTTAATTCAAATGACCCCATAGCTTCAACCTAGAATATAATTTGTCAGCATAATTAATTCTTTCAGCCTAGACCTTCACTACATTAAACAACATGCTAGTAAACCAAACAGTTTAATTCATGCTCAAAAGATGCCTAATTGACTGGTAAAACATGGCTTAGAAAGCAGATCGGAGCTCTGTAAATGAGTTGCTCTGTGCTCTCTACCAGAACCTCTCAAACAAATTATTTGGGAATACTGTTAAAATGCAGGTCTGGGTCATTAGATCTGGAGTAGGGCCTAAGAGTCTGCATTTCTAACAAGATCCATGGTGATGATGTTACTGTTCCTCTTACCACATTCAGTGGTAATGCTCTAGGCAGTCAGCGTTCCTTTGAAACAATTTACATTGTAACAATATTTGCTTATTATACAACATTGAGAATATCAGGGTTTCCTAACTGAGGTTTACATCTAGACCATTCCAGAGTAGAAAAGAATTGTTTTCTGTACATCTCCCATAAGAAATTTCAGCCACCTTCTGCTCTTAAATAATTCTTCCCAAATAGAATTTGTTAGGGTATGATTATCTACTTTTAATCCCACCTTCTATTTTTAAGAGAAAAGAAAACAACTTCATAGTGTTAGACATGTGTTGGATCTTCAATAAATATTTTTGAGTTATAACATAATGGTTTCATGTGCATGTTTTGATTTAACCCTTACTTTTTCCTCTTCAGGCTGAAATATCATAGACTCCAATTATTACATTTTTCCCATTACTATATATTCACCCTTTAACTCTCATGTCATTCCTGCCTCTATCATGTAATGGGTCAGGCTATTGTTGAGGGCATTTACATATTTTCTAAATGCCTGAAGCAGTTCTTGTTCTATAACATACTCTAATTCTTTTTACCCACAGCCTGGTTGTTGTGGACATAATTCTGTTTAGAGCCATTACTAGTAGATGATATTATATTTTACACAATTATGAGTCACTTTCTAAATTTAAATCATTCTGGTGAGTCAGGATCCTTGATTGTAGGCAGAAAAATCTGACTGCCTACCTAAGGGGAAAAAGAAAGTTTATTGGAAAGATTTGAGCAACTCACTAAACCTGACAGGAACACTTTGGCCTACATAAAGCTGATTGGCTTTCAACTATCCCTAGAATTTTACGTGACCTATTGAGAAACCAAAGCTCTCAAATCACAGAATTTAAGTCACATATCTGCCCTTCTGACCTCTCATGGCAATGAAAGGGACTGTGGCGCTGGGTACAGCCTCTGTCAAGTCCATACCTTCGGTGAACAAATGCTCTAATAGAGGGAAATCAAGATGCTAATGGAAAGAGAGACAAAAATAGTTGAAGTAGAATACTTTTTAAACATGTCAAATGTTCACTATTTCAAGTTAGAACCTTAAAATGGCAGTCTTATTGTGCCCCTGCTCTAAGATTTTCTTGGGTTCCCTCTTAACACTGGGAGAAGAACTGACTTGTAATGCTGGTCTCATATACTTTGCTTCTCTCAAATTACTGCCTTTCTGGAAAAAATAAAAAGTAAACCTTGTCTCCTGAAGACAGAATAGAAAAATGGGCAGCTCAGGCAGCTCAAGCAACTCAGGTTAAAAAAGAAAGATGCCACAGAGAACTCGATTCCCATTAGAATCTTCTGTACCCAAAGGAGGTCACAATCTTCAAACCAACCTTTTCATATGTAAGTCATAAATTACTGCTCTGGGAGAAAAAGAGCTGACACAAAGCTTAATTTAAAAGAGGTATTCATAGACAAGTACCACTCATAGCTAAGGAAAATATGGAGGAGAATTATATACTGATTTTGAGGGAAAAAATCCAAAAATCTACTAAAGTGTGTTAAACTGATTTGAATATGGGCTTTTTGTGTGGCATGTTGCAATGAGCTTATAAAACTCCAGGTTAAAGGGGTAGCCCTTCACAAGTCTGCCTTCACTTCAGAAGCTAGCCACAACTTTGGGGGTCAGTTGGCTACTCTGAATTCTAATCAGCTAGATATAAATTCAGGAGTTCTCACCACTTCCACAGGTTTCATAATTGGCTAGACTAAATTACAGAACTCAAGAAAATGCTATATTTATAATTTCATGTTATTATAGCAGGAGGATATAAATCAGAACCAGCCAAATAGGGAGACAGGTAAGGTAAGGTCTGGGAGCGTACCAAACATGAAGCTTCTGTCCTCAGAAAGCATCGATCTCATAGCACACTGATGTATGACAATAGTCCAAAGCATTGCCAGGCAGGAAAGCTCACCGAGCTTCCTTGCTTAGCTTTCACTGGGTTTCATTATGTAGGCACAATTGATTGAATCATTGACCATGTGGTTGAACTCAATCTGCTGCCTCTTCCCCTCGCTGTAGGTTAAGTTAATATCATGTGGTTCAAAGCTTCTGGTCACATGGTTTATCCTTCTGACATGGCCCATCCTCATCCTGATTCATCCATCAGTAACAATAGCCCTATTAGTGCAAACTATGGAGGCCCACCAGGAGTCAACTGACTAGTGTAAAACATCAGGTGTTGTCCTAGAGGGCCACCATGTAACAAAGACAGGCCCGATCACTCAGGAAATTCTTCCTACAAACCAGGGACAAAGCCCAGCCAAATTTTTCATTGTACATGCCCATGGCTATTTTAATACAGACAATATTTCCATGATTTAAACCATAGCTCTAATGCTCTGGAAGGGGCAAGATCTTCAGCAGAATAGTTGAATGGGTCTCAAGTTCCTGCCCAGAGGCTCATATTAACTATTAACTATTAAGACATCTTTCAATAATGGAGGAAAACAGCTAAGATTACTCCTAACACTACTCTCTACACATAATTGAACAAAAAATGTCTTTTTTAGTTTTCTGTAAAACAAATAAATGCAAAATGCTACTCTGCTTTTTAAAAATTCAGACGAGCAAGGAGCAAACATGAACTGTGTAACTTAATGAGGAACCATCTAGAATACTCTAGAAACCAGCAAGAGCATCTTATACGATGAAGACTAAACAGGAGATTTTTGCTGTATAATAAAAAGCATCTGTTACTGAAAATCTTGTTGTAGTCTAAGAGGAGAAATTTGAGTAAAGTAGGATAATGGCAAATATTTTAACTTTTTACTCTTGTTTTTTAAAACCTGGAAGCAACTCTTTAAGTAGTCATTTTTGTTATCTCCAAAAATAAATGTAGCTTAAACCTAAATGCCAAATTTTCAAATCTTGGGGTTAATATGAATTCAGAAAAGGTGTGCTCATTTTGTTCTGAAGTCACACTGTCACCTAGTGGTTTCTCACACACAAAATTTAAGCAAAACTAATGACTTAACTTCAATATTTTATTCTCTCATGTCTACAAAATAGCTAAAGAGAGGACTATTTTTTCTCTTAATATCCAAAAGACGTTTTATACCTTTAAGTAATTTGTATGAGTTTGGATACCATTATAACTAACTCAAATAATTTTTATTGGAGAGTATGGCTTCTTCTCACGAACACATGCAGAATATGAAAAAGGTTTAATAATGAGCGATTCTTGACAATACAGTGGAATATTTGGTGAATTTACCTGGTTTTCCTAAATTTTACTGGACTGGTTGTATAAACCAACTCCAACTACAGTGCCAAAGTTTACTATTTGCCTTAACAAAATAACTGTTATTCTATAACTAACAACCTCTCAGTTCTCCTTCTTCACTATTTTTCTGATGTCAGCTGGCTTTACTTCGTTCCTTCCTCCAAAAGGAACACAAGCACCTAAGTGTCGTGCATTAAATGGATCCTTTATATCATTTGTTTTTTTCATTGTTAATCAAGAGTCATAAGATGTTGAAAACATAGGTTAAAACCAGATGCCCGCAGTATCATATTCATTACAGAGTAGTGGCTCCAAGAAGAACCGTGAGGTCAGTGAAGATCGATGTTGGTAAGTCTTCCAGTCTAGTCACAGCTCTTGCCTCACACCCTACAAGTTCCCTCTGCCCCACACCTGCAATTTCTTGTTCCAGTCTCCCTTGCTCCTTTCCCCCAGCCCCAATCCCAAGTATAAGGAAGAGGACCTACCCTATATTTCATCCTCTCAGTGAACACCGGTTAACTAGCTAATCTAAAGAACTCATCTAAATGGGTAACTGCTAGAGAAATTCTGGCAGAGAAGATGCAGATTTTAACTCAGGACTTTGGGGAGCATAGCATATCATTATCCATGGTGAACTGGTAGAACATAAGGCTTCATTAAAACACAAGCACAGTTGATTCATGGTTATTAGCCTCTGTTGTTTGTAAAAATTACCATCATCTCATTGTTATCACACTGTAGTTTCTAATTCCTCTTCTGTAAAATTCCACAAAAAAATGTAGGCTTAGATTCATGGGGAAAAAAATACAATGAATAACTTATAACATAAAAATCAAAAAAAAGATGAGAATTCTTTCAATATCAGAATGCTTAATTGAAATAAAAGTGGTCCTTAACTAAATGTCACAACCCTAAACTCAGAATAATAATTAAAATTAGTATTTTTCTACAAATAAATCAAGAAACTTGTTTCTCTCTGAATAGTTTTTATCAAACCCACAAGAAAGACCCATTAATTTTAAGTTCCAGAGAAGAAATACTAAATTTAATTTTTATATCAATTATATGGCTTTTTTCATTTCCTTTTGTGTTTAAAATGAGAATCCAGGAAATATCTACGGAGGACTTTGGTGTGCAATGCTTGACATTTTAAAGTAGTTTGTAGAATCTCTGGGCTTATTGGGAGAATCAGAACATACCTTATTATAGTGAATTCTAAGTCAACTTTAAAAATAGATCAAAATACACCTATAACTTCCTGTAGTGTTCATGGAAATCAATTTGTCTACAGTGTGATTGCCTAAGGATTTGCTGTATCTGTATACATCTGTCTGATAATTGGAAGAAATGCTTTTCATGTAACTAAACAACTGAGAAAATGTCAGTAGATGACAGAGAACATGCAACAGGGCGCATAAACTCCATTTTCCAATGAAGTTTACGTTCTGATAGTTAATGGAATTCTGGAAAAAATTCGCAGTTGTGGGGTGGGGGGCGTGATAAATACAACATGGGATCAATTGGAAAGCCTCAGCTTCAGAGTTCCATGGTGTCTGCCTCAAACACTCAGAACATGTCAGAAGTCCAGCTGACTCTGACTTGATCTAGATGTGAAGGGAGAAGTGAATGTTATAGGATCCAGAAACTCTTCCCTTGGAAAAACATTTTTTACTATGAACACAAGTTAAACAAATGCATATCAAGTGAGCATTAAAAAAGGAGCATTTTTTTCATGGAAAAAATAGATTTTTGAATGGAAAGTTAAGGGGATCACTTTTGCCCAGAGTTCGTTTAATAACACCTGCATACACATTAGCCACAGACAAATCTACAAAATTAACAAGAATTCTCACTGGTCTCCAAAGATATAGCTCTCCTAAGATCTTGGGGAAAAAGTACAAAAACTTGGTACTTTCTCATACAGAAGTGTATCAAACACTTAGGTGTTCTGTGTTTCAGAAGAGAATATTAATATCTTCTCTAAGGTATTGTATTAAAAATTTTAAATAGTGACTAATCCCACATATTATCCAGGAAAATGTTGACTTTTAAAATTCTAATTAAATAAAATATACAGTGAGTTATAATGGTAAGAGCAGTTTTTGCACTTCGAAAAAAATCAGAAATGTGAAACATGATTACTTTGTAGGGATCAAATCACGCAAATGGTAATATACCACCCCTCTCCCCAATGAGATATGAATGAAGGTATTCAGAGTATGCTTACACTAGGTCATTGCAAGTTAGATGAACGTGGGGTTGAGTGTCATACTCCTGTTTAGTACTGCAAACTGTGGACAGCAGAGAAGATGTAAGACAGGAAGTTTGCTCATTGGTGACAGAGACTTCTCCCCATGAGAACCGTGAAAACAGAACCCTGTGACAATGAGTATTTGTTGTTGAATAAGTGCTGGGAGACAAAATATAGCAAATATAGGATTGCAACAGATTTTTACAGCATGTGTCTACCTACTTACAGAATGGTAATATTTTATCTTTTATTTGATCTTATTTTATTTATGTTAGGTGTAAGCATCTGTGTGTACACTTACAGCCAGGCACTGTTCTAAGTGTTTTCCAAATATCAATGCACTTTAGACAAGTATATGTATGTACTTATGTAATGCACCACAAATAATTGCTGCCAAAATTTCATCAACCAGGAAACTTTAGTGCTCTGCCCTGATTGTTACAAACTGCAGGTTGTGTTATCAGGACCCTGATTATGACTATAATGAAAGCCTTAATATAAATCAGTATGACATGCACTGTGTCAAGTATTTAACCTCTCTATCAGTTAGGGTCCAGTCAGAAACAACTTGTTATTTTAACAGAACATTTTAATATAAATAAGTTTTAACTGAGTCTTGAAGATAGAAGGACAAACAAGAATACACTTAACATATGAAAAACAATTCAGGAAGCAGCTACCCCTTCAGGCTACAGGAACAAATAATAGTGAGAATTGTTGAAACTTAAAGCTCAAACCTCTGAGTGCTGCCAGCTAGTGCTATGACTTTAAAAGCCAGACATGGGGCTGGCTTTTTAAAGTGGCAGAGAACAGAAACTTGAAATTGCTGCTGCCAGGGTGAAGAAGTATGGTTGAGGTGACACAGTTAAAGAGAAGAAAAGAGCAAGACAGCAAAAATCTAGCCAGGTACAGTCCCTTTCTTCTCCAGTCTCCCAGGTTCTTTTTAGAACCCCTTACACAGCTGTCTGGCAAAGGGGAAAGCTGTTTTCTGTGTCCTAGCCCTAAAATCACAATGTTGAGGACAATGGATTTGAAACTGAGAAACAACAATACCTTCCTAACCAGCACAGTGTCTTTTAACCTGAGGGAGATTTCAACTCTCCCTAACTTGGGTCTCTTACATTAAATTTAACTCCTATGTGTTCAGATTCACTTCTCTGAAAAGGGGCAAAGAACTTCCTTAATGTTGTCACACGAATTAATCCCTGGAAATATGAATTAAGGTGTGCTTGGCATCCTAATTGGCACTTTTCTGGTCACTTGCATAGCATGTATCATGTTGGTAACATATACTAGTTGAATGAATAAATGAATTAATTAATGTATATTTTCAGCATAACTCTGACTCAATTGTCTGTAAACAATAAACTTTATATCTCATTTTGATCAATGAGCTACAATGTAAGTATTTGTACACTAAAAACTATAGCACCTCAGAAATATAAATTCCAGATGTCACAAGCTTTTCTACTTTGTTAAGACAGTTAATACAGATTTTGTGTATTTGTCTCTTAAACCCTAGAGGTATACAAAGAAAGAATTAAAACTCTCCTTTCATTTTCTCCTACATGAAATCTACTTTTCTAAAACCCCAGCAGCTTCATGCTGCCCTTTAGATTCTCTGTTTTGAGCAAAAGATATAGGTGTGCTAGACAGCCTTTGTATTAAAGGAACAGAGAATTTATCTCTTCATTTTTCTTATTTCTGGCTTCATTCTCCTCAATTCATCCTGAGTCTCCCTTGGGTGCTATAGTACTATCCAGGTACAAGGTACTCGACCATGTGCAGTAAATGAGCAATTTTACAGATAGTCCTATTAAAGCATGTTTGACAAAATAAGATCTAATATCTATAAAATTTTATTCACCTAGTTACATGTTTTGTTTTCCTGAGAGTAACTGTGTTATTACTGAGCACAGGATTGGCAAAAGTAGGTTTACAGTTGTTTCTACAGAAAAAGACATGCAGATTATGATATTATAATAGCTTCATTAATTCAAAGAATGTCACAATGTAACTGTAAACTGACTTTTACCCACCCCTGTATTTATTCTTTTCCATAAGCAGAGGATACAAACTTGAGTATGAAATAAGAACAGAGAACTGACTCATTGAAAGAGTGGCCTTTAAAAACCCTTTATTTTTCTGAAAACACTTGAAAGGATGATGTAAAAATCCATTATACTCATGGCAATTATCCAAATTCTCCAAGCCTTTCTCAGATTTATTTGAGAATATTATTTTGTAGACACTTTAGGAATTGGGATCTTTTTGTAGGAAATCCCTTTAAATGTTAGAAAAACAATCCATCTCTGAAGAACAATATGTTCTTCACATTTTAATGCATTATGTAGTCAATCTAACATTTAAACACAGTCATCCATTTCATTTTACAAACCATATGTTTTACTGTTCTTCTTGACAGTATTTGTTATTAGAAGATTATGGAGGAGTATATTTGTCATTTTTATGATCTTTTAGGGGGTTCATCAGAAGTATGCTTGTGCAATAAAGACCAGCTCCTGCTCAGCAAGCTCTTCAAGTATAAGAAGACATGGAAGTTCAAAGTCATGATAGTATAATCCCATGAGCAGTCCGTTGATTTTTCATATAAAGTAGATTCACTTTAAACAAGGTATTATGCCCTTAGGATTTAAAGAGCAAGGCAAAAATTTATCTTTAAAATTTGACACTGATTCTAAATCAATGCTGTCCTGTGCACTCTAGGATGTTAGTAGTACCCCTGCCTTTAGCCACCAGATCCCACTTGCAACTCCCTAGTTGTCACATCAAAAAAAAAGTATCCTGAGGAGCAACCCCCTACCCCCACACACTGAGAACCACTGCCTTAGATATTGACTATTTCCTTTCCATTTTTACCATGTTTCTTGTCCCTCCTTTGGGGCCCATTATAGTATATAGAGATCAGATGATTTTTCTGAATTATCCATTAGGTTGGTTACTCTGGAAGATTGACTTGGGTTAATCATAGGCAAGACCTAGTTTAGAGACAGAAGTAGCTCTCAGTGGAAATGATAGTTGCCCAGCAATTTGAATTATGCTAGCCTTTTATATGAGGGCAATACCAAGGATGCACTGTATTAAACACCTGGTACTTAGAGCTGTTTGTTGTGAGGATGATGATGGAGCAAACTGAATTATTTAGTAAATGTGAGTTTTCACTATAATCTTTTATTTTTATGTTTTTTAAAGATTTTATTTATTTATTTTTAGATAGAAAGGAAGGGAGAAAGAGAGGGACAGAAACATCAATGTGTGGTTACTACTCGTGTGCTCCCTACTGGGAACCTGGCCCTCAACCCAAGCCTGTGCCCTAGACTTGGAATCAAGCTGGCAACCCTTTGGTTCATAGGCCGGCTCTCAATCCACTGAGCCACACCAGCCAGGGCTATAATCTTTTATTTTTATAAAATTAACATTTTGTCAATGACGAAAGTTGTGTCTTTCATCCCATTTATCATGCAACTACTTACTATTTAATAATGCAATATAATAATTTAATAATATAATAATATATAATTTATATTTAGCTATATAATTGTGTAACAATATAATAATTTTTAAAATACTCAAAAATCTGACTTAACATTACTTTTATTAATTAACTTTGAGTTAATTTTATTAACTCAAAATTAATAGGGGTCAAATATATATGGACCCCTAGTTTATATATTTGGTATATAGAATTATAACTGAGTCATGCGGATGTAAATTCTTAAGATCTCATGATGTTATTGCTGCATAAGATATCAAAACATAGGGATGTCAGATTTAAGTGGACAAAGTAAATGATTGCAGAAGTGACGATGAGGCCAGCAAAACCCTGATGTAGTTTCAGAAGTCTATTCAGGACAGCAATCCTGCTTTGAGCTAGTGGTGTAGCAGAGAATAGGAGAAGGATCACTGAACATAAACACGCAGTCATTGATTAACAACTTTTCTAATATTCTGGATCATCCAAATTATGACTAAGAAATGAAAAAATAATCAGGTAAAAAGAGATAAGTGCTTATCATGATCAGCAAAAGAAAATTTCATTTAGGAGAAAAGAATATCAATACTAAAAATAATTAGTACCATTATATTAGGAAGATACACAATCTTTAATAACCAGAAGCTCATTAATTCTCATATAAATGGATAACTGTTGATAAACACAACTGTGACCCTACCTTGAAAACTGAACCTTCAGATCCTTGATTTTGTTAATATAGAAAACAAAATAAAATTGAACTGTAGAAGCAATTTATTTGTTGTAGTTAAGAAAGTCTGGGGGCTTCCAGTAGAAAGGAAGTGAAAACAAATTTTATAAAAGTGCTAATACAAACTAAGTGTTTGTACATTCTTTGTTTTCTGTTTTTTTAACTTTATGTGTTTCTTCTTTTATTTTTTAAATTTATTATTGTTCAGTCACAGTTGTCTCACCTTTTTCCCCTTTGCTTACCCCAAGGTCACCCCACCATTCCCACAGTCAATCCCCGCCATATTCCATGCCCGTGAGTCCTCTATTCCTGGTCCATTGCTTGCCCCTTCCTCTCCTTTCCCTATAACCCCTGTCCTCCTCCTCCATCCCCACTGGTCACTGTCAGTTTGTTTTCTGTTTTTTGTCACCAAATCTTTCTAAAGCAAGAGCTGTTATGTTCAGTGAGTAACGTGACTTATAAATCAGGAAAAAATGGCAGACAGAATGTAGCCAGAATTAATAAGGCATAAAGCAAGATAACACACAATGCATTGTCAGAGTACTTTTAAAATATATTAGTAACTGTTAGGGCCATTTTGACTAAGATGCTGACTAATTAATTGATAATAACTTGGAGGCAATTATCAGATGTCATGTAACAGTACCTAGCCCTGTCCTGCTTAATATTTACATCAACAACTTACATAAAAACCTTGAGGGCACGTTTTGAAAATGTGCCAGAATGGATAGAGGATACAATAATGTCAAAATCTGAATCCAAAAGGATAATAAAGTAAATAAAATAAGGAAAGGCAAGCAGTATGAATTTTGACAGGAATTATTAAAGGCCCTGCACTATAATCCAAAGATACAGCTTGGATCAACTTAGAACAAAGAAAATTGGTGTAGAGGCAGCATGCACAGGGAAGAATTGTAGGATTAGTTGACTGCAAATTCAACGACTCAGCCATGTGATTTGTTAGCTAAGAAACTAATGTGATCTGAAGGCATATTCATGATGACATTTATAATACTTTAATACCTAGAATGACACTGGTGATAATATTTTTATATTGAAATTGGTTCTTACCAGAATAATTTTGAAAGCTGGAGAACAGCAAAGAAAACTTCACATCATATCATTTAGGAATGGTTGAGGACACCCATCATGTCAGTGGAAATACGACTGCTACCCTCAGATATTTGATATGTTATATGGAAGAGGGATTTGATTTATTCTGTGAGGGTAACTCCCAAGGTTAGGCTCACTAGCTACAAGTATTCCACCTAATTTCAGTCTAAGTTTCTACTTAAAAAACTATAAACCTAGACTTCTTAAACAAATGAAAACCTAGGCAAACACAGGAAATTATACTACTCTTCTATTTTTAGTCACCACAGAAGCACTGTCACCTTGTAGAGAAGTCCTTTAGGAATGATCTAGAGTAGTTTATGGTACTGTGGCACTTTCTTCTACCCTTTACTCGATGCACAGGAATCTGTTATAGATACGACTGCATTAACTCAATGTAAAATTCGCTGACTTTTCATGTGTACCTTAAGTCTCTCATAAGCCTCAGAGTTATTGGAAATGGACTATTGAAAAGTCATGTAATAGATTTCCAGTGGAGAGAAGGCTGAAGATTATTCTTGCATTTTTATTTTCATGTTAACCTTTAAAATTTGATATAATTTTGCAAAAATAGATAGATGCCCTTCTTCTTTAAGAGATAGCCCAAAAGAACTCCATTCTTTCAAAAATATATGACTTTATTTTGTTAAGTAATGGACCTATAGGAAATTTTATATTGCTATTTTAATACAGTGAGAGGAGCTATAGGTTAACTATTTCAGAATTAATGCCATCATTTTTGGTAGACACCTCTCAGCTTTAAACTATTTTATAGCTGACAGATCTAGTCAACAAATCTCAATCATCTGCGGGTGCTTTGAAGCAACTGAAGAAAACACAGGAAAGCAGTTTATCTTTGAAGGAACTGAAATCCTATCATTTTTCTTTTCCCCTCTAATAACAAATCTTCCTCAGTTTGTTCTTTTGGGGGGTGGAGCATGGTATTTTCTGTCTTGGTCTTCCATAACAGTCATTCACGTGATGAGATTACAAATTTTAAGGAAAAGACAAATGAAATTTATGAATTCACGTTTGTCTCCCCCATAGTGTTGTTCATAAGATAAGTAGTCATTATACATTTCTTCAGCAAAGGGAGCTTTAACTTAAATAATTCGTGTCAGGAAAAATGTTAAACCATAAATTTAGATGAGAACTTACATTTTATTCCCCAAAGAGCAACTTACTCTCCCACAAAATGAGAAAAAATAAATAAATTCCCCAAATCAAAAAGCAGGAAAATATTTTGGTTTTCTGGAAAGAGTAGAATCACACAGCTGATGAGAGGCTATCTGTCAGAAGTTAACCATGTATCTTAAGCATATTTATCTAACTCCTTCCTGGTCCACCTGGATTTTATTTTGTGGAAAGTTTTAGGCTGAAAACTGGAAAACAAAGTCCAAAATGACTTAACGTTAGCCAGGTCCCATCACTGCTGAGCAGTTCCTTCTGCTCTGGCTGTTACCAAACAGTTTAAACATGAAGCACTGAAAAGAGATTTATTTTTTCATCTGGGACTTATGGAAATATACAAGAGAGCAACAAACGACAAATGCCATCATTGCTTAGGGGTATTATTATTTCTAATGTGACAGATCAAATCTGGAAGCTTAAAATAAACTAAGCAAGGATTCACTCTGCTAAATAACATGAACCAAGTAAGTGCTTGCTTTTTTCAAAGTTCAGTGAAAAGTCAACTGTTAGAACAAAGTGATTTCAGCTCTGTTATTGAACAATAAATGTGCTCATCGAAGCTTTACTGGATTTCTGTTATGCTTTTCTATGCCACCCAACACAAAAAAGATCAACTATCGGGCACGAGGGACTTTTGGGGCTCTGAATAGGCACTGCTGTAGAGAAAGAAATTTTCTGTCTACTTGGACAATTTTTTTCCTCAAATCACTGTTCTATTCTCTTGTGAGTAATGTCCTTAGGCCAAAAGATGTGGGTTGTAGACATATCTCCACCACTTTCAAGTTATAGAATGTTGCAAAGCACACTGACCCCTCTGAGCCACATGTGTAGTGAGGTGGGGATAACGGTTATTTGTGTCGTCTCTCTCACAGGCTGTCTTTATAGAACACGCCATTTGAAAGAAACTGACAAATCAGCAAATCATGGTTTTGAATGTTAATAGTCATATTCTCTATAAATACAATTGGAGAGAGCTATAAAAAGAGAACTAATCTTCATTTGCATTCCTACTATGTATCAAAAACATCTTCGAGTATCACTGAAGTATCCACTGCACAGCGCTTTCCTACTTCCTTGAATTTCTTTTTTTTAAGATTTTACTCATTTATTTTTAGAGGGGAAGGGAGACAGAAAGAAAGGGAGAGAAACATCAATGTGCTGGAGAAACACTGATTGGCTGCCTCCCCCACACCCCAACTGGGAATCTGACTGCAACCCAGGCATGTACCCCAAATGGGAATTGAATTGTTGACCATTTGGTTCCCAGGATGATGCCCAGTCCACTGAACCCCACCAGTCATGGCCTTCCTTGAATTTCTGAAGGAAATGGCATCCTTATTATAAAGTCATATGACATTGGAAAATTCAAGTGGCATTGCCACCATATCTGTGGTAGATATAGTAATGTCTCTCTGTTGGTGGACTGGTCCATCCCCAGCAGAAAGTGCTAATCAAAGAAGGAAGCACATGGCCTCTGTCCGGTGTTTTAGAGTAGTGGACACAGGCAGACAGTCTAAATCAAGTTTACCTGGGTGCAAGTCGTAACTTTCCTCCTTATTAGCTCTGTGATTTTAGGCAACATACCCATTTTGTGATGCTTCCTCAACTGAAAAAAAAATAATGAATACCTTTCTTATGGGACAGTTGTGAGGATTAAAAGATTAAATGGCTGCAGTTGGCACTTTAGGAAATAAAGCAAATTAAGTATTTTTATGATTAGTAGAGTTGTATAAAAACATTAATTTTTTACAAAATTTTGTATAATCTTTTTTTAGAATAAAATGAGACAAAAATAAATAATGGGGACCCATCATGCCTGGAATTATATTAGTAAAATTTACCCTTAAGATTCTTCATAAAGTTCTCTGTATGTATGTACAGTTGGAATTTTCCAGCCTTTCACTATGCTGATATTCTCTGTTTTAAAGCATATAAGTAAATCATTCTTTGGATTTTCACAGCACCTTTCTTTTAAAAAGGTATTCCACAGTATTTTTTACCTCATTTATTCTCAAAACTTTGCTCACTAAATATAACATATATACTCAGTACTGAAATTTTAACAGTGTTTCTTCTAAATGTCTTTATCTATATTAATACCTAATTAGGTATTCATTTCTGGATGAAGTCATACAGCAAACAGTATGCAGAAAAATGAGCTGACCATGTCCAGTACTGCCTTCTGCTATCACATAAGGACACCAACGCCATTACAATGATTAGAGAATCTGTGAGCTAAAAGGTGTGCCTGGGATTCCAGTAGAAACCCATGACTACTAGTGAGTTCTTACAGGAAGTTCACTTGTGACATAATACTAAAATGGAACATTGTGATTAAGAAATCAAAGTTTCTGATTATTAGAAGTGTGCTACATATAAAAATATGAGTGACCCATTTATAAAGAAGTAAAAATAATAAAAAAAACATATTCACAGAAAAACTACTGAAATGCATAACTTTAAATTTGATATCCAAAAGAAAACTTGGCATCTTTCAGTGGCACAGTCACAGTGTATTAAACTATTGTCAAAGAACCTAGCAAGGAATGCAAGAAATTTGTTTGGTTTATACATGAAGACTTAGACTGGAAGAAGGAGTTTTCTCTGGTTCTTTTAATTGGACTTACAGATTTGCTTTCACAGTGTATATAATGCACCGTCTTTGGGAAATGAGATGGATGCTGAAGTGCAGGAACCAAGGGCTGTGATTAGTAATTTCTGATTAGGAGATACCTAATGAGGATCTCTACATCCCATCCTCTTGCTCTCCATAAGAACTGCCAGTTTCTTGGTTTGAGTGCTCATTACTTCTCATTTGGACTTTGTCCCAATGGTCTTCTCAGCCAATTTTTCTTCCTCCAATGAGGCCCATTCACAGGCCCTCTTCCAGTTGTCATAATTATTCGAAAATGCCTATTGGCAAAGGACTTTTAATAGCTATGCTTTAGAAAGAGCTCTTACAGATTTATTAAAAACAATTCTAACACTGGCTGATGTGGCTCAGTAGATTGAGTGCTGGCCTGTGAACCAAAGCATCATGGTTCAATTCCCAGTCAGGACACATGCTTGGGTTATGGGCCAGGTGCCCAGTAGGGAATGTGCAAGAGGCAACCACACATTGATGTTTCTCTCCCCCTCCTTCTGTCTCCCTTCCCCTCTCTCTAAAAATAAATAAAATCTTTAAATAATCCTATGGGATAATAGACAAATAATAGCAATAGGCAATCGACATAATATCAAATAATATCAATAGGCAGATGAGCAATTCAAATGCTCAATGCATATATAAAATGATGCCTAATCCCATTAGCAAAGAAAAGCAAACTGAAGGAATGATAAGATGCTAGTTCTCATTTAACAGATTGACAAAATATGGAAAGACTGATAATACCTACATGTTGCTAATATATGAGGAAAATTTATTCGTACACTTCTGGTATAAAAGTGAATTACTACAGCCATGTCTACATAGAAGTCTGGCAATGCCTATTAAAATTAAAAATAAACTTGCACTTTAATCCATTAATTTCTCTCTTGAGAATGTTCTCTAAAAAACACCAGTCAATATAGTTAGACTTCCAAGGAAGTTTACTGTATAATAGTTGACAGTATCAAAATCTGTAGACACATTGAACACCCATCAATAGGTAAGTGGTTGAATAAACTGTAGTACATGCATATAATAGGATATTATGCAGCCATTAAACAGATTGAATTAGATCTATACCAGCTGATGTGTGGATTTTCACAATATATTAAGTGGAAAAGCTAAATGAAGAAGTAGTATATGATATGAATTCATCTCCTCAAATAATGGCAAAAATTATATACATAATTATTAACATGTAACAACATATTAATATTATTTATGTGGGAATTAAGGAGGAGAAGGGCCAAGAAGTAGATAAGTTAAAACAGTAGGAAGAGCAAGAGAGAGAATAAAAAATGTTTACACAATACAAACAGAATGTATTATCCGAGAATGATTCAGTTTACATGAAATGTGTTGCACATCTGTGGATACACATACAGAAATGCATAAAAAGAAGTTCATCAAAATGTTAATGGTGTTATGTAAAGGTAGTGAACATTTTAAAACTTTCCTTATAGTTTCTTATACCATTTTTCTTTACATTTTTCTGTCTTGTTTTGGAATTACACAATGAATGTGTACAAAAAAAGAAGTGATAAACTCTCATTTGTGAAAAATGGTACACATCTTGCTACTTCTCTGCTTGAACCTAAATAGTTCTCCATGACCTACAGGATGAAGCCCATATAAATGTAACATAAAGCTTTCTGTGACCTGGTCATTGACTATTTTTTTCAATTGTATTTCCAATATATATACTCCTCAACTATTCTAAATTACAGGAAATCTTCTGCATACTGCATGGTGTTTCAATCATTCTATCTTTGGACTCACTCTCTCTTTCTCCAAAAGTGTTTTTTACACTTACCTTACCTGCCTGTAAGGGCCTTTCTAGGTGTTGACCATCTAAGATGCCTTTCTCTGCATCCCTCAAGATAAATTTCTCACCAGTGACTAGGCAAATGTTAACTGAGCACCTATGTACCTAGTATTATGTTCTTATTTAATAATGGTGAGTACTACTGATCTTTATTACCAAAAAAAAACCATGTAATCTCTCTGGAAAAGATGGCCTAGAAAGATAACAATTACAGCTCAGTTGGATTAGTAGTATAATGATGGAAGTACCATGTGACATGGGCTGAGGGAGAACCTAAATCAGTGAAGGATGTCACAGATAGCTTGGCAGCATGGATGAAATTTGCCTTAAGGCTTGAAGAATTTAGGTTAGTGGAAGTTAGCTCTTCTAAAAGTAAGTTTGTTTACTCCTTGCTGAGGTAGCCACCTGTAAGAAGGTACGTGCACAAACAGCCATGTTTAATCTATAGTGCTACTCTACATCTTGGAAAATATCCCTCAACAGACTGGCTTGAGTTTGTTTTTCCTCCATTAGATGTAAATGCTTTCACAAAAGCTATCTGATTCATCACTTTTCTCTTGCAGCATGTAGCACAGTGCGTGGTACAGAGTGGGTGTTCTGTAACTGTGGGTTGCCCTGGACTCAGTTGAATCCTGTCCCTGTAGTTCTTATAAAGATCCTCACTCAACATAGTCATTTATATAATACAGGAATATTTCTAACTACTTTTATCCATTTTAATTCAAATCAAGGTCTTGAACCCTTTGTGCAATTTTGTTGCTTTGAAGCTAAGCATTTTCCTTTTAGTACTTCATCTATATTCCATTTAGTGTGCAATTTTAATTTTATTATTATCATCTTGTCTATCTTTTATCTTTTTTCCAAAGGAGAACAGCAAAATTGCCTGCATACATCAGTGGCTCCCAGGAACAAATGCAATAGACTAGAAGCTTTTATCCCTTCCTCCCACTTAGGGGAGCAAAAGCTCCTTTCAATTCCCCAAGACAGCGTTAGTATCCTGGCTGTTATTTTTCACCTTTTATCTTACTCAAATTAATTTTACACTTAGCAAAAAAATACATGTTATGGCTTTAAAGTTATGTCTGTGTACCAAAAGACTTAAAACGATTATCTGTGGTTGTTTTTTGCCCACCCCACACACACCTACCCCTCAATCTCTAGGGTGTAACCACTTTCAATTCTTTCAGCTCTTTTTCTGATATTTACAGTCAACTTTCTAAATAACATCCTTATATCTCTAGCACTTTTTTCATTTTAGAAGTTCATCTGTTGGTTTTTATGACTTTATCTATAGTACTTTAAAATATTTCATCATAGAATGAGACATGTATGTGTTGGGTTAATATATCCTGTGTGTGGTCACTTACTCTAATCATACCTTAGTCACAGTCACCTTGAATTCTAATCAGAAAACTTACCCTCCAGAAATACTACAGTATCACTACAAATACTTCTCTGACTTGTTTTCCCTCCTACTTTCCCACAGGACTTGATCATTAGAACAGTGCTTGTATAAAATGGCTTTCCAGAGTAAATTAGTGGCTTGTAAATGGAAATTTGAATGAACTCTCATTGTAAAATTAGCAAATTCAAGATATGTGGAGTGGCTGCAATATTTTAGAGATGCCCTCACCCATAAATGAAAATAATCTAGAGAAGCCTGTAGCTTATAGCCTTAGGGTTTTGATCCTGAACTCAAATCCTAGAGAGTCCTCTGAACAAAGTTTTGAACAAACAAATTTGAGAGGACTCTAGTGTTCCTGATCACAAGGTTAAATGCCTTGAAAGTATTTTACTTTTTGTCCTCAGGACACTCCTCACACTGGTGTTGTCAGAACACCTAAAAGGATGAGAACAGAGACCTCCTGAATTGTGTAACTGTTTATGTGTCTCCTTGATTGTTTATATATTAGGTAAAAATGTGTGTGACTTAATTTGTTCTGAGACCGGCTTTTTTTTCATTAAAGCCTGATTTGAAGGCATTGAATAGTAGCTAAACTTCACACCCTTCAGTTTTCTTGGGATGCTTCTGTATTAATGAAAAAGAATCCAAGAGCTAATTAGAACTCAATTGGCTTGAGTTGGTTTGCAACAAACACTATTATAGGAAATTATTCAGCCCCCATCACATTTTCTCCCATACCCAATCTTTCCTATAAAGTATTTAATAATTTCTGGTTAAATTAATATTTGGTGTTTTCCTTCATATAATTGCAAAAGCACTGTTCATTCCTGAGATAGTGTATTATGACTATGTTTCTTTTTTTTACAGTTAAATATTTATAGATGAACATTGGTATTTATTGGAATCTTTTTTTTAATATATTTTGTTGATTATGCTATTACAGTTGTCCCATTTCCCCCCTTTTCTCCCCTCCACCCTGTACCCCCCTCCCACCCACGTTTCCCCCCTTTAATTCATGTCTATGTCTCATACTTATGAGTTCTTTAGCTTCTACATTTCCCGTACTATTCTTGCCCTCCCCCTATTTTCAACCTACATGCTATGCTACTTATTCTCTATACCTTTTCCCCCTCTCTCCTCCTCCCACCCCCCTGCTGCTAACCCTCCATGTGCCCTCCATTTCTGTGGTTCTGTTCCTGTTCTAATTGTTTACTTAGTTTCTTTTGGTTTTGCTTTAGGTGTGGTTGTTAATATTTGTGAGTTTGCTGTCCTTTTACTATACATGTCTTTTCTTTATCTTCTTTTCTTAGATAAGTCCCTTTAGCATTTCATAAAATAAGGGCTTGGTGATGATGAACTCCTTTAACTTGACCTTATCTGAGAAGCACTTTATCTGCCCTTCCATTCTAAATGAAAGCTTTGCTGGATAGAGCAATCTGGGATATAGGTCCTTGTCTTTCATGACTTGGGATATTTCTTTCCAGCCCCTTCTTGCCTGTAAGGTCTCTTTTGAGAAATCAGCTGACAGTTTGATGGGAACTCCTTTGTAGGTTACTGTCCCCTTATCTCTTGCTGCTTCTAGGAGTCTCTCCTTCATTTTTACCTTGGCTAATGTAATTATGATGTGCCTTGGTGTGTTTCTTCTTGGGTCCAACTTCTTTGGGGCTCTCTGAGCTTCTTGGATTTCTTGGAAGACTGTTCCCTTTGCCAGATTGGGGAAGTTCTCCTTTATTATTTGTTCAAATACGTGCTCAATTTGTTGCTTTCCCCCTTCTGATTCTGGTACCCCTATAATTCGGATATTGGAACGTTTAAAGGTGTCTTGGATGCTCTTAAGCTTTTCCTCGATTTTATGAATTTTTATTTCATCATGCTTTCCTGCTTGGTTGATTCTATCTTCCTTCTGGTCCACTGTATTGTTTTGAGACTCAGATTCCTTCCTTTCACTATTGCCTCTCCTCCGCGTATCTTCCTGCATCTCTTTTATGGTAACCTGCATCCTTTCATCTAAATTGCGCCCAAAATCAACCAATTCCGTGAGCTTTCTGATCACCAGTGTTTTGAACTGCGCATCTGATAGATTGGCTATTTCTTTATCTCTCAAAAGGATGAGTCCTGGGGGACTGATCTGCTCTATTGAAAACATATTTTTCCCTGTCTCTCCTTTTTTTTTTTTTTTTTCCGGTCTGGTTGCTCTTGTTACGGTGGGGGATGGAGCCTTAGGTGTTCACTGGGGCTGGGCACCCAAGTCGCTAGATTGTGACGTTATATGTGGGGGCAGGGCGGGAGCGGGGACAGAGGGAACGCTGGCTTTAGCTCCGTTCTCCTGGGTTCAGACCCTTCTCTGGGCTTCCGGGCCTCGAGTTCTGCCTTGGTCCACAATCGCTACCCCTCTGGGTCTGCCAGCCGCAGCTTGCGTACTCAGGGATCACCGCTGCGTTCTTGTGCCCCAGATGGCTGTAGCGCCGATTTCGCGCCAAACTTTCCCCAGCCTCCACACGCCGCCAACCCGCGCCAGCCCCGTGCCTGCCCGGCTCGTCTTCTCCTACCAGTCCAGATGTATGGGTCTACTTCAACTTCTTGGCTGCCCGACTTCCATTCAGATAAATTCTCTATCGGTTCTGGGTGTTATTCTGCCTGTAAATTATTGTTGTAAATTATTGTTGTTCTAATCTTGGTTGTGCGAAGAGGTACAGTGCATCCACCTATTCCTCCATCTTGCCGGAATTCTCTCATGACTATGTTTCTTTTATAGGTCATTTTTTTTTTATTTCTCTAGCATCAGTACCTCATTTTTTCATTTATTTTATTTTCTCTACTATTTCTTATAGCATGCTTCAATGGTCTTAATGAAATTTTCCATCTATTAAATTTATTACATAATCTATCAGTTGCAAATTTTTCTTCTAAAAACCACCTTTCTAACCCAGTCTTCACTGGTTGCTCTTTGTATACCTGCTGCTTCCCCAAGATTTCTTTTAACACATTCTTCCTGTCTCTTCCGTGCATTCCCTATTTTTCCTAGGCCATTTTCTTTTTACCTCATGGTTTATGTTCCTAGTACACTGAAGAATATATCCTACTACTTTCCTGAGAAATAATGTATGTGAGGCAAAACTTGTGAATCTTTGAATATCTGAAATATGAATGGCTGGGTCACATGGTAAGTGTATGTTCAACTTTTGAAGCAACTGCTCAACTGTTTACCAAAGCAGTTGTATCATGTTATATTCTTCTCAGCAGTGTATGCCCATGCCAGTTCCTCCCTACCCTCACCAAACCTTGGTATGGTCAGTCATTTTAATTTTAGCAATGCTAATAGGTTTCTAGTATTTTCTCATTGAAGTTTTAATTTGTACTTTTCTAATGGCCAATGAGGTTGGTAATCATTTCATGTGCTTACTTGCCATGCATATATTTTCTTTGGAAATGTTTCTGTTCAAATCTTTTGCCATGTTTTCTTTAAATTATTTCCTTATGTCTTTTGAGATTTCTTCATAGATTATGGATACAAGTCTTTTAAAATATGTGTGATTTGGAAATATTTTCTCTCAGTCAGTGGCTGGTCCTCTCATTCTTTTAACAATATCTTTTAGAGAAAATAGTTCTAATTATGATGGATTCCAATTATCATTGTTTTCCTTTTTTGGACCTTGGATTTAGAGCTTTGCCTTACCCAAGGTCACACATATTTTCTACTTTTTTTCTTTTAGAAGTATTATAGTTTATGTTTTACATTTAGATCTATGATCTATTACAATTAATGTTTTATGAAGTAATATATAAATCCAAGTTGATCTTTTCCATATGTATATTCAAAATTTCCAGTATGGCAACAACATTGAATAGACTGTTTTATTTCTCACTGAACTGGCCTTTGTTAAAAATCATTTTACTATGTATGTGTGGATCTATTTCTGAACTCTTTATTCCATTCCATTGTTATATGTGTCTATCTTCATGCCAATACTACAATGTCTTGATTAACTGTGGCTTTATAAGGTCTTGAATCAGATAGTTTGTCTTCCAAATTTGTTATTGTTTTTCAAGACTCTGGCTATTCTAGGTCCTTTGCATTTTCATATGAATTTTAGACCAGCTTGTAAATTTCTCCAAAAAAAATGTCTTCTTGGATTTTGATTAGGATTACATTATATCCCTAAGTTACACCAGGTAGAATTAAAACATTTTGTTCTCCTGACTCCTATGTATAGTATTTGCCTCTGTTTGTCTTCTTTAATTCTAGCAGAGTTTTTTACTTTTTAGTACAGGATTCACATATGTCTTGTCAGGTTTATCTTGAAGTATTTGCAAATCTTTCAGTGAGCACAATTATCTGTATTTCCTGTAAAACCAAAAGTTTACCAAGCCATGGCAAACATAAAATAGGTCACCACTAATTCATAACAGTCTTAGAAAGTATTAATTATCAATTCTTAATTAAAAACTGGTACCTCTCTTAACATAGGAAGAAATTGTAATGAAAAAGTATTATGCCTAATGAGATGAGTGATACAGCAAAAATGCATACTAATAATACTATAACCAAAAAAAACTGAAAACAATATATTTTCAAGTCACAAGACTTTTAAATTTTTGTTATTAATTTTATAAGTTTTATTATATCCTTTTTAATGTCCCTTCTTTAATTTTTATTTTATCTTTCACAGTGAAATTGTCTTTACCTGCAAAAATCCTTATGGCAAACATGTTTATATCAAACATGCTTACTGTGAAAATACCAAACAAAGATGATCAATAATTTTTTTCTTTAATTTAAAAAATGCATTGTACTTTCTACTATATGCTGGGCATTGTTCTTTGCTCTGTGGTCACACCAGTAAACAAAACAAATGAAGATTCCAGCTCCCACAAAACTTACATTCTAGAGGAAGAAGTAGATAGTAAATAGATGGACGGGTGGACAGATGGATGAAATAAGTGAATGAATGAAGGGATAAATGAATAAATAAAACTAAATAAATTTAACAGATTTTTAAATAAATCAAATAAATAAAAAATAGTTTTACATATAGTGTTAGGAGGTGAAGGGCTGTGAAGAAACAGGTCAGTTAAAGTAGGGTGAGAGAAGTGGGCAGAGCAATGGGGTGGAGGGGAGGGATATTGCAGTTTAAAGTAAGGTGGCCTGCATAGGCCACTGTATAAAGGCAATGTTGACATTTATGGTATTAATAATTGCTTTTTAAAGAAGCTTGAAAGCCTTGCCTGGTGTGGCTTGGTGGATTGAGTGCTGGCCTGTGAACTAAAGGGTCACCGGTTCAATTCCCAGTCAGTGTGCATGCCTGGGTGGTGGGCCAGGTCGCCAGTGGAGGCCAGGCAAGAGGCAACCACACATTGATGTTTCTCTCCCTCTCTTTCTCTTTCTTCCCCTCTGTCTAAAAATAAAATCTTTTTTTTTAAGTTTTTATTTATTTTTAGAGAGAGAAGGGAGGGAGATAGAGTGAGAGAGAGAGAGAAACATCAATGTGTGGTTGCTGGGGGTTATGGCCTGCAACCCAGGAATGTACCCTGGCTGGGAATCAAACCTGTGACACTTCGGTTCGCAGCCCGAGCTCAATCCACTGAGCTACGCCAGCCAGGGCCAAATAAAATCTTTAAAAAATTTTTTTTTAAATTGATCATTTCATATGTACTTTGAGGATTTTTTATCCTGCTTGAGTCATATTTTTCTGGGTCTTTGTAAAACTAGTGATTTTTAATTACATGCAGATGTGAAGTTTATGTTTTTGAGTGAATTTTGTTGTCAGGTAGGAGAACTGAGGAGGATAATGGGGACAAGGGGAGGAATATCTTTTGTCCTATACATTTAAGTTACTTGGAATTACTTTGATCCTTTTAAAGCTTCTTTTTAAACTTTGAGATGAAAAATTCAGAGCCACCTTTACTCCAGAGATATATTAACCCTGCTACCAAAGTGAGACCTTTGAGGACTCTGGCCAACATGTGTGTATTTTGAGGTTTTTCTCCCTCTATCATTTAGAAACACAAACTACCATATTCTCTGCTCTGTGTGATTTGGGGGGAATGTTTGACCTCCCCTCTGGTGGTTCTTTCCTCTTCCTCCAGGAGCTCCCCTTCGCCCAAGTGCAGATTCATAGTTATAGTCAGCCCCAGGCTGGGGAGGACCTCTCCCCACTTCCAGAGCTTCCTCTCTGTGCAGTCCTCTCTCTGCTGAACTCAGCCACACAGTCGAGTGGCCTTAGCTTTCCTCTACTCTCATCTCTGCTTCTTCAATGCAGCAAGATCAACAGGCTATTGGGGTTCCCTCTCATTCCCACACCCTGCAAACTGCCATCAGACAGTTGAAAGCTGGGCAGTCACAGGGCTCAGCTTTCCCTTCTCTCAGGAATCACATTCCTGTGCTCTCTAGAATCCATCGTTTGAAAGCAATTACATCTTATTTTTTTCCCCTATACTTATCATTTTTTAGGACAGAAGGGCAATTCCTTTAGTAATGAATCCTTCCTGGGTAGAAGCAGAAGTCCTGTAGCATTTTTAAGGTAGTAGGTAGAAGTTGTCACTATGATATATTGAAGCTTCTTAAACTACTGGAGATTGAAACTACCCATTTTTTGGTCAGCATTTTATGACCTTTTCTTTAGTTCCTGATGAATTTTTCACAAGAGCACATAGCATCAGTGAGAAGGAACTTATTTTTATTTGCACTGAAATTGAACAAAAAACATCAATAGAAGTGCTATTGTGTGATTTTTAATATGTTGTATATTTCATTTATATTCAAACAACATCAAAATCAGCTCAGAGGAAAAGCATTATGTCCCAAGCAAAAGGGGAAAAAATGTAACTTTTCTCTAACTGTACACAAGTACCATAAGAAAGAAATAATATTTTGAATAGCTGACTTTTTTTCTCATTAAACTTAAGAGAAATCCTGCCCCAAGCAGCATAAGCATTTCCCTCACCTGGAGCTAAGGTCGTCAGGTACTAACCATGATAGTAAGCACACTGCCTTGGTCATTGTGCCCCCATTGCAGAAGACCATAAAATGAGTTTCTTCATAGGGATGCAAATAGTAGATAGCTTATGATTGTTTTCTTAAAACCTCACATTAAAGAATTCTTTTCAGGTTAGTTTTTTTTTTAGTGTTTTCATTTAAGGAAAAAAAACAGGTGACAAATAATTCTTACAACCTCTTCTGAACTTAGAATAGCAAAGAGAATACAACACTATATGAGGTGAAACACCAATTTGACCACAATTCTACCCTTTAACAATCGAGGGAAATTGATTCTTTGGCTTATTTTTCCAGGCAAGGCCTTTCAGTGATATTACTCCATCCAGGCAGTGATGATAGACCTCATGTGAAATGAGTGGTATTTCATGACAAATTAGTGAGAGAGTATATTAATCTAACAATGAGGAATAAAATATCATTGGTATGTGTTACTTTTTAAGGATTATTTATTAGTATAATTCAGTTCTTGTCACACATGAAATGATTCTGAATATTATGGTCATTTATGAGCTATTTTATATTTCTACTTTATGTTAGAAAATTAAAATGAGGCTTACAGATCCATATACAAATAAAGAAATGCAGACACACACATGAAATACTGCATTGGGTTCAAAGAGGGTATTAAGGCATGCACAAAAGTAGAGAAATTAAAGTAATCTAAAATGCTATTCTATGGGGTTCCCAGGGCTGATGTGAAAAAGTATGTCAGAAGCTAGGTCACTTAAAAGAACAAAAATGTATTGTCTTCTGGAAGCCTGAAGTCTGTGATCAAGCTGTGGGCAGGGTCGTGCCCCCTTAGGAACATGTAGGAGAACCCTTCTTCCCTCTTCCGAGCTTTCAGTGACTTGCCACAGTATTTGGTTAGGGGTGCACCTCTCCAATCCTTGGTCTTCATGTGGCATGCTCCATGTGTGTCTTCATATCATCTTCCCTCTGTGCACATCTGTCCCTGTGTCCACATTTCCCACAGCAACTTCTGATAAAGACACCAGTCATATTGCATTAGGGCCTACACAAATGACCTCATTTTAGTATGATTATCTCTTTTTATTAATCTCAAATCATTAATACAATTTGAAAAGACTCCATTTTCAAATACGGTCACATTCTGAGATCCTGGGAGTTAGGAATTCAATATGTCCTTTCAAGGGACACAGGTCAACCCATAACCACTGTGAAGTCGTGTAAGCGCACGTACACACAGACACAAATACATGCTACACCTTTATTGACTTTTTAAAACAAGAAGAATGATGCTGAATATGATCGGTAAAAGTAGGAGTGGGGGAGGAGGAAGAACATGTTTATTGAGTGTTATCCCAATGCTCTTCCAGTATTCCCCTTAGTTTTATGGGAAATCACTTGAAACTGAGACACAGAGAAGTTAGTCAAAGTCCCTCAGCTATTACAAGTGTAACTTACTGAAAGTCATATAGCTATTATGTGATAAAACTGGGAGTCAAATTAATATCCATATGATTTAAGAACCAAAACTGTAACCACTGGTATTCTGTAATTTATTTTGTATCATAGACACCTTCAGCAGTCTAACATGCCTATGATACACTTTTCAAAACATGGTTTTAAAGTATAAAACACATAAAATACAAAAAAATCTATTAAAATATAGTTATCAAAAATTCCTTAAAAACAAAATTACACTATATTAGGCTGAATCATATAAAACTGTTATTATTTAGGTAAAACATATACAAATATTGACAATGTCACATGGTTCATCCAAATACATGTGTGCTTTTTTATTACTAAAAATCAAGTTATGCATTTAATAACTACTATAATTTTAAATTAATAAGTATAACACTGTTTCAATATCCTTGCCAGAACTGTATGTGATAAGAAAATATTTATGATTTCTATAGGTGGAAAATATCATAGAAACTGCTGATACTGCTGTATTTTCTTGTCTAATTTAAGTCAATGATAAATTTCAGTTAGAGATTAGTGAAATAAAAGCTGCATATTTTTCCCATCAAAGTTCTCAGACCCTTTGCAAGGGCGAGGGAGGGTTCATGTACTCCAGACTAACAACTCCTACACTAAATTCCAGTGCTTACAGGGTAGTTTAGTAATATTTTATTTAATAAAAATACTTAAAATTATTTTGATTTGTCTTAAATTTGTTTACTTCTTAATATAGAATAAAATTTGTCTATGTCTTTGGAGAGCTCCTATCAGCTGTTTTGCCGTATCATTTCGCATGTGCCCTGTGGAAAGAGTGCTGCACGCAGACAGGCTTATGTTTAACTGACTGTATACTTGGAAGATTTAAGGTAAATAAAAGTGCATAAGATAAATTTTAAATTCCTATTTATACACTATATTTTAGTTTGTAAGTTTGTCTAAGATCTTTACTCAATAGTATATGCATACATATAGTAACTCATTATGCAATGTAATATTTTTTAATTTGCTAATGAGATGGTAGATAGTTGATAATACAGAGAGACAAAGGAAAAGGGTTGTTAACAGAGTAAAGGCAACAGGGCATCATATACGTGGCTGCACATAGGAAGGAAAGAACTTTGGTTAGGCGTCCCTCGCCTGACTTCTCCTGGTGCTCACTAATACCCCTTTGACTCACTAATAATCCTTTGAGGTCCTGTCCTTGCCCTTTGAGAAACCATCCTGAACCTTCCCGACCATGGTTGCCCAAAGGGAAATTTTTTTAAGAAATCTTTTTAAGATATAAATTCATTTCCTTTTATTAAATACATTAGAATAAAAAATAAAAGTAACCTAATACCACTGATACATTTGCAAGAACAACCAACTATACAATAAAGTGATTAAACAAGCAGTTTGCAAATTTCCTTTTTACAACACTCCTGTTAAACTGATTTAATTGTCCTGCCTCCAGGAGCAGCTTAGAGAGGACACACTTTAAGTGATTACTCCTAAATAGGTTATTATTTTAAATGGACTCCTTAAGAGTCACATGTGTGGCATTTGGTTAATCCATTACATTTGCAATTACAAACCAGTGCTTTTTATGGCAGCCAAATTATTTTATATGCTCCACAGCTGCACTTAGGACAGAAAACTCTGCCCATGACATTCCTCTGAAAAAAAGCATTAATGGAAGCACTGTCTTTGCCCAAGGGTGATTAAGCTTCTTAAATCACTTCTGTAAGTGACAGAAACAGTCTCTTTTAATCCTATTTCTCTGAAAGACTAAACTGCATTCCACATGAGCTTGCAAGACTGAGAGATTCTTTTTTGCTTCTACTCTTAACCCACATGTCTAATGTAATGACAACTGCAGATCAGTTGAGCAATCAACCTTTGACTTCTACTATACAGATAACTTACGCAGTGCCAATAGGATGTACTCTGAGCTGGGTTTACAGTGCACATGTTGTACTCATATTTGATCTACTAATTTGACAATAGGGAAATCTCACTTAGTTGTGTTTTAAAACATACTACATAAGGTTTGACTTGATTTCAAGTTGCATTGTGTTGCTTACTAGCTATGTGACCTTGAATAAGTTAGGTAGTTTCTCTAAACTTTATTTTTCTCATGGGCAAAATGCAAATAATAGCTATCTCCTTTAAAGAATATGCAAAATGAGATCCTCTATGTAAAATGTTTAGCACTAAACCCAGACCATAGTAAACACTAAATAAATAACTACCACTACTACTATTATTAAAATACGTATATAAACCTACCCACTCCCCACCTCAAAGAGGACTGCAGTGATCCTGGCTGGGATGCTGGCCAGGGTCTCATGACCACAAATAGAGTGAAAGAATTTCCCTAAGATACCCAAAAGAAGAATAGGTAGAGTTCAGATTCCATGATGAAATCCTTAGAGAATCTAAGTTAATCTACAGAAATCAAAATCAAAAGGAGACATTGGCAAGTCCAAAGGGAAAATCAAGGCCAAAAACTAGAGACAACTATAAAGTTCAAGTTACAAAACTGGTGGCATTAGAATATACCTGCATTGAGTGAAGCAGAGAAGGGTACTTGACGACTAGTAAGAAGGTGTCATAATTTGTTTCCATTGGCCACCAGAGACTGCCAAGTGAGTCAGTCTGGCTGCCTCAAAGGTATAGGTGATAGTATACCTAATCATGTATTTACTTTTAAGTGCCTATGAACTTTCAGGTATTAAATCTCATTCTAGAGATAAATAAGTCCAAAGACATGGTTTTTGCTTTCAAGTATTTTAGAAGGCTGACCTCTTATCTATAAAGAAAGAATAATTTCCAACTTTCTTGCTTAGGTGACAGAATGGATGATGAGTAAGTCACACAGATAAGTCACACATTTAGAAGGGCAGGTTTAAGGGGAGAGAAAATGAACTATGTTTAGATATATTGAGTATAAGCTGCCTGTTGGTCATTCAGGACTTGTAACCAGATGGCTAAATACATAACTGGAGCTTTGACAAGAGGCCTGAGTTTATAGTCCATTAGCATAGGTTTGGGAGTTACAGCCATTGGGTGGTGTGTTAGTCTGCTCCAGCTACCATAACATGATACCACTGACCAAATAGCTTAAACAGCAGAAATTTATTTTCTTAGAATTCTGTAGACTGGGAAGTACAAGATCAAGTGCTAGAAAATTCAGTTTCAATCAAGGGCTTTTTGTGACCTAGAGACAGCCACCTTCTCCCTACATCCTCCTGTGGCTGGCTCTGCCTCAGTGGGTGTAAATGGAAAGTGAGTGAGTTCCCTCTGATGTCTCTCCCCACAAGGGCACTAATCCTATCAGATCAGGGCCCCACCCTTATAAATACATTTAACTCTAATTACTACGTTAGAGTGACCATCTTTAAATATAGCCTCACTGAGGGTTAAGTCTCCAACATATGAATTTGAGGGGCACACAAATTCAGTCCCTAACAGATGAGATAAGATTGCCAAGGACTGTATAGAGTGAGAATCGAAGTTAAGTGTAGAGACTTTGCATTAAAGGGTGGGTAGTAGAAGAGAAACTAGTAGAAGAACTGTGAAACAGTGGTCAGAGAGATAGGAGCAAACTCAAAAATAATGTTGTAAAATTGGTGTAAGAAATTGAGAGGAGAGAATTTCAAGTAGTGAATAGTCAATGTCAATGTGACAGCAAGGTCAAGTAAGAGTACAGTTGGAGATCCTCAGTTGCCCTACATTTCATTTGATACTGAGTTAGTAACATTTAGAAAAAATAAAAAATGTTTATACATCATTTTTAAAAAATAAAAATGAAAATACCTTTGAGTCTCATGTCTAGGAGAAGGTGGGGATAGATATATTAGTCTAACAAAATAGAGGGTCTGTTTTATTGAAAAGAATGTCACTGAGAAATTCGGCATTGTTTAAGCTGTGGAAATAGTAATAATCTGGGAATATTTGAAAAAGCTAACACAGAAACATCTCTTAGAGCCATAATGCGTTTTTTAGTATAGATACATTTATTCTCAAAATATCCTGTAATGGAGATCTTCCTCCCAGCCAGCAATGTTTACAAATGAAAAAATGGGCTCAAGTAGATAAAGTGATTTTCCCAAGTCATACAGCATTTCAAAAAAGAGCAAAGGCAAATGCTATCTCATTTAATTTTACACAACTTTTAATAAATGCCTCTTGTGTGCCAAATACCAGGCACTGGAGTCACAGATGAATAAAATAAAGCTTCAATGCACCCTGCCTGCCACTCCCCTCCCTGAGCCCCCCCACCCCCACCCCATGTTCTTCCTTACCTTAACCTTCATCTCTCTTGGATGTGTCTCCTTTCTGCCATTGTGGGAAAGCTGTGACACCCACTAACAGCAACAGTAACAGTTTCTTCAAAGGGCCTTTGTGGATACAGAAAAGAAAAGGTGAAGTAACAACAGGAATTAACAATTTTAAGATAGCTCTTTATATTACTTATGAGGTTCCTCAGCCTATAACCTAGCAACTCTACTTTATTTGATCTGCTTTTGAAATTAGAGCATTAATAACCTATTGAATGTAGTTGAGGCCTGATAGTTCACTGCTTCCTGTGCAGGGGCCTGCGGATGAACCAGGTTAGGCCTTTGGGTATCATATACAGTAGTAGTTCTCAAAGCAGAGTTCCTGGATAAGCAGCATCAGCTACTGAACTAAATACTCCGAGAGTGGGGCCTGGCAATCTGTGTTTTAACAAGCCTTCAAGAGCTACTAACACATGCTGAAATTGAAGAACCACAGTACACAGCTATAGAATTCTTTTTCTATACGATTTGACCTGAAATACTGTTATGAAGATTCCCAGGGAAAAAAAAAGTCAGAATCCATCCATCAATGTAATGGTAAATTCAAGTACATTTTTATTCACATTAGTCCCAGTCTATCTTTATTTATTATCACCTTTATCCACAGCAGCCTTTAAAATCTCTAATTTAATGTCAAAGCAAGCTCTCAGGACTGGTTAGTGTCATATGAGTAAAAGCATGCTCTATATCAATGGAATTGGAAGTTGAACTATGTGACATTTTGTTCCTCCTAATTCATCCTCACCTTATTGCTGTTTTTAGAAGTATTAAGTGTATTTATTGTCTTTTTGTGGTTAGAGTATGAAAGAAAAATGCCCAAGGTGTTTGTATTTATGCTGTAAGTACTAAAGTAGTGAAGGTTTTTTGAGTTCAAAATAACACCTTTCTTTATATTTTAAACTTAATTTTACAGTTCTTAAATATTAAGAAGAAATTTATGTTATTTAATGCCTCTTGCTATATTATATGTCTTTCTAAGCACATTGATTATTGGTATTATTGATATTGATATTACAGGAAGTCTTGATTAGTGAGTTTGGTTATGTTAAACAGTTACTTGACAAACATTTTCTTTTTCTAAACTAATAGGTAAATAACAGAAAACATTGTCTACTATACTCTTTAAATATTTAAAATGAAGAGAGAGGAAAAACTGGTAACATTTTTAACTTACATCTTCAGCAAATATTACAAATGATGTCTCTGTGGCCCAATCTTGTCTTCACAAACTGTAACTTGACAGAGAAATATTGCTCGCTCCTACTTATCATCATTCACCCTTGGACAAGTGTCAGTGTGCATTCACAGGCTGAGTTCTGATTTCAGAGTGTCCTTGCGTTTGTAAAGGCAAATGCGATGGGTTTTCTTTGATGGGGTTGACAATGGCATTGGTAAGCTTTGTTTCTTCATGGAGCTGCTTTGCTTGCAGAAGTTCTTTATTCCCTTCTGGTGACTGTTTACTTCATAGACTACACTCTGTGCTATTTACATTTCTAGTGCTCCATCAAGGTATTTTGAAATTCTCTGGATGGGACACCTAGGTTACATAAAAGGCTGAGGGAGATATGCTATGAAAATTCTGAAGCAGGGGTGGCCTTCAGTTGAGGGCCTTATTGGAACTTTTAGTAATCGATACAAAGAGAGAATTAACTCTGATAGAATCCATCCGTGGATAAATCACATGGCAGGCCACATTCTATTCCCTCAAGAACTCTTCTAACAAGATAAAAGTCCTAGTCAAATTAATTTCAGCCTAATGAAATTATTCACTATTGCAAGGGAAAGATTTGGAGGATGCAGTTGCCACAAAATGAACATTAAAAACTGAGTTGCATGAGGAACTAGGGGAAGAGTAACAACTTTAGATTCATGGAGGTTTTAGGATAAAGATTTTGTTATAGATTATCTGGTCTGTGTCTCCCACTGCTCAAATGTGGAGTCTGAGCAAAAGAGAAGTAACTGCTCAAAGCTACTTGTTAGTAAGAGGCTGAGCTGATTGATCCTGAGCATCCACACTCTCAATGGTTTCTATACCCCCCTCACCCTGAGGTGATAAGAGGTAAAAACATGCATGAAGAGAGGGCAGAAAATAAGAGATTATCAGGGAAATGAAGACGGTTTAGGAGATTGAATAAGGAAAACAAAAACCCAAAATAGAAATTAGGTAAGACTGACAGTGGCATGCAAAAAATAGTTTACAATTGGAGTAAAAAAATATAGTTCAGGATGTTTTTGCAAATTCAACAGTACAAATACATATAGTTATGTTTATTTAAAGACACCTCCCCCCTTTCCAGAGTTCAGGGGAAGGCTGGAAACATCATTATCTTGTGGAAGCTTCAGCAATGAGCTCTAGGCAAAAGAACTTCAGCAGAGGCAAACATAGAGGAGCACACCATGACTGGAAGGTAGAGGAGGCTGGGTGGTTGGGAAGCAACCGGTGCCTTTCCTAGCAGCCAGCCTTAGTGTGGAAGGAAAATAATGAAAGAGAGGAGTTGGGGTCACGGTGCTTCAAGGGGAAACAGTGAAGATATTTATAGGTATTGCACCTTCTGCAGGCTTCCTGCGTTGAGTACTTCTGGCCCTCTGGCCAAGCTCATTCTCTGATTGGTCATGGCATACTACACCATCCAGGAACATGCCAGAACAATCTGCTAGAGCATCAGGGTCTTCTTTACACCTAGGCAGTGTTTTCTAACTGAATCCCCCATTACTCTATTAAAAATATTTCAGCTGATCATCTGATACCCATACCCACAGACTGACTAGAATAAAATTATCTAACTTGATTTATTCACATGTGCAAGTATAATGTGCAAGTATACTTGAAAAATATCCAAGTAAAGATTCTGAATGCAAGGAAATCAAAATCAACCAACCAACCAACCATCAAATAAATAAATCCTATTGTTTCCAGATATGTGTCAGCTTGAAACTCTCAATGTCACACTTACCAGCTTTGCTTTGCCAAAAATCCGGGATGGTAACCTTGAATCTTTAACAAAGACCTTACAAAGAATTCTAATTGTCAGATTCTGTCTCTTTACAAATACTTATCACTGGTTACCTCCTAGGAAACAGGGTAGGCAAAATATTGGAGCTCTAGGGGGATAAAGGCGGGGAAATGGGACAACTGTAACAGCATAATCAATAAAATATATTAAAAATATATTTGAGGACTTAGTAAATTCTTTTAGCAGCTGCTTAACTCACAGAGATATTATGACTTGCTGGACAGAGCAAGCTGATAGAGAGTTAAGGATTAATGACTATTTTCTTTCAATAGTGTCATTATCATAATGAGTAAAAGAATGGTTTAAGTATACTGCACTCTTCTAGGCATCACCCAAAAAGTACTCTTCTGTAGGAGCCCACATGTTCAGAACAAAATAATATGGAAGGTTTTATTTGTGTTATTAAAATCCTCTTGAAATTCTTTTCTATGCCCCAGGAGAATTAGTAGCAAGCATTCATTCAGATAAATGGTAACAGATTTTGAACCAAGAGTTCTGTCTGGTTAATGAACTTCTGTTTTAGTCATACCTCAGGATAAGCCAGGGGCTTGGATGGATGAGCAGCGTTGATATGCCAGCACCTGCTTCCACTGCAGTGAGAACAGGGCATTTTTATTTTCCTTCCAATTTTATGTTTTGATAAAAATAGGTGTTAATAATGATTCCTATAAATTAGATGATATTCTTTTTTAAAAATATGACTTACTTTTGAAACCCAGAAAGTTGTTTCTTTTCTAGTTAAATGCATTTTCGCTGTTGTTTGGCTTGGTCTCCAATCCCTGCTGCAATGAGCAGCCAGAGTCCCCAGATTAGGGGAATGATCTCTTAATCCTACGCTGGACTCATACTAGCTTCTAGCCCACAAAAACATTTTGTTGTGTTTTACAAACATCTGGAAGTTTCCACTTTCAAAATTTGTATATTAACTACAGAAGAGGCTAAAATGGAAAGATAGAGTGTTATAGCCAGTGCTTCTCCTTCCAACACATCATGTACAAGTGAAAAAAAGCTGGAGAAATCAACTCTTCATTAGCAGTCATTTGCTCCTTTGACTCCACATTCTTTCTCTCCCTCTGTACCTCCTCTTCTTCTTTCTATAAAAATTAAACCACAATGTTGCTCGTTTGCACCCTGTTTTTTAAGAAGTAAAACAGTAAGCCCTCTTTGTGTTTTATGAGATTAAATTATCTGAGTGGCATTTTTATTAAAATTTTATTGAAATGTTATTCTTAAATGTAGATAAGGAAATCTTCTGGTTCTTCTGAATCCAAACCAATGCTATACAACTAAACTTCAATCAAACATGTTACTTAGGTCCTACTTTACTAATGCTAATAAGATTTCACATTGCTCCATTTTTATTCTGTTCTCTTTAATACACATAGTAAGAAAACCCAGAAAAGGAAATGTAGAAGGGAAAAAACTCACATTTAGCAAGAAAATATTATAACTTCATAAAAGTGATGAACAGAAGACTTAATAATATGCAATAGTGAAACTTGTCTGCTAAATTCTAAGTTCTTGGGATGAAGGTAATTGAAAGGCAGAATATATACAACTGACCCTTGGACTGTGCACTGACACAGACATTCAGATGACACTTTGCTCATGTTGGAATTTTCTCATCCATTCTAAGTCAGCTTTACCCAAGACTTTAATGCTCTTAATTACATATTTTCTAATTTTTGATTTAGAATCTTTTAAAGACTTTCTCATTTCACTGGATATAGTTCTGCAAACGCTGTGTGAAGACTTCTGCAGCAAAGAACTTTATCCAGACTAACTTTTATGTAAGACATATGCTTCTCCTTCTGGCTCTTCCCCATCCTTTTACAAATGTGTAAATCATAGAATTAAAAAAAAAAAAACTTCAAGAGGTTCTTGTCTAGACTGTAGGTGGAAATGGCTTGCAGAGATATAATAGGAAGTCAAGACCAGGAAGGATAAGACTAAAAGTAAATGTCAGATACCACGCAAGGAACATACTCACTCAGGTAGCACTGTGGAGCCAGGATGAGATCAAAGATGAGGCAGGACAATAAATGAGAAACTAGACAATCAAAATTTAGTTGCTTCTATTATTCTACAACTATTGTTTAATTCAGTTATCTCCTTAATTGACTGTATGTCATTTCAAATCAAGGGCTTCAACTATTTAGACTAGGTACTCCTAGGATATGCTTTATATTACTGGACAAAATAGGAACTCAATAATTACTGAATGCATGATTAAATGTGGTAGAAGCCAACTACAAATATAGCCTGTCAAACAATAAAAATAAACCAATGCACTAAGCAAGCACACATTCTATTTATTGCAAGATGTTCTAAAGGTAGAACATCTACCTTTAAATGGACACATTCCACAGTGTCTAAATATCAGCTGTGAGGAATTTCTAGCTCTTTCACTTGACTAGCTATCAAAGTTCAGAAGCACAGAGCTGAAAATGGAGATTATTCTTTTCCAGTGGTTTTCATCCATGGTGGGATAAGAGTAGGATTCTCCAGCCCTGGCTGGTGTGGCTCAGTGGATTGAGCACTGGTCTGTGAACCAAAGGGTCACTGGTTCAATTCCCAGTCAGGGCACATGACTAGGTTGCAGGCCAGATCCCTGATTGGGGATCTGCGAGAGGCCACCATGCATTGAGGTTTCTCTCCCTGTCTGTGTCCCTTTCTTCCCTTCTCTCTAAAGATAAATAAAATCTTTAAAAAAAATAAATACAAAAATTTAAAAAGAAACAGTAGGATTCTCCATAACCACATAAATCTCAAGGAGGTACTATTGAACACTTCTATAGGATTCTAAGCTACTGTATTTTGTAATAAACTTTGTACAATGAATATTTTTAATGCTGCTACTGATATGTCTTCAAAAGCCCTCTGTTTTATTTTAAGAAAAGCTGTTAATCTTGGTAGAATTTGTCTGAGTCTAGGAGGCATGACTATAAGCCTGTATTTAAGCTAAGGGCTACTGGAAAAGACACCAGAAAAATCCAGGTACATTGTTTCAGTGATCACTGACCTATCTTAGCATTTCTTATTTCAAAACCATGTTTTACTGAAATTCTGTATTATTCCTAAAGTAGCATAGTGCCACACATGGAACAAGCAGGAGGATAGGGCTGGAAGGGATTGTTTTAGGTTCATCCTCAAAAGTTAAAACACCAAAGTGATGTTCATGAATTATTTTCCAAGCATTTGTGAAAACAAATGTGACCTTATCTGAGGCAAAAATGAATAAAAGGGAGAATTAGTCTGGATAATAACATAATTGGCATTTAATTAGTCAAATATTTACACTATTAAAGATACCTGTTTTTATAATGCATACACAATACAGGTGTTTTCAAATTAAAATAAATGTATAGAATATAACCAGTTATTTCTGTGTTGAGAAAAGGCATTTTTGTTTTTATTTTGTTACTTTTCTCCCAAAAGTTTAAAATTTAAATAATACTGAAGAGAAATTACATGGAGAAATTTTTCTATAATTAAGTGACACTAGGATATAGTGTTAATTTTATTGGTTATGATAATAGAATTATAATTACATAAGAAATTTGCCATCTTTTTATTGTATTTTTCCATTACTATTTAGTCTCCTTACACCCCACCCAAAATCACCACACTGTATTCCATGCCCATGAGTCCTTTTGCTTTTTTGGCTCAATCCCCCCACCCCATTCTCCCCTGCTTTAGCTATTATCCTGCTCTCTTTCTATCCAGACACACTATGAGTGTGTCTCTGTTTTACTCAGTTCAGTTTGCTCATTAGATTCCACATGAATGAAATCATATGGTATTTGTCTTTCTCTGGCTGGCTTATTTCACTTAACTTAATGTTCTCCATGTCCATTCATACTGTCATAAGGGTAAAATTTTCTTCTTTTTTATGGCCAAGTAGTATTCCATGGTGTAAATGTCCCATAGTTGTTTTATCCACTCCTCTACTGGTAGGCACTTGGGCTGCTTCCATATCTTGGTGATTGTAAATAACACTGCAATGAACATAGGGGTGGTTACATTCTTTTGAATTAGTGTTCTGGGTTCCTTCGGATCTATTCCCAGAAGAGGGATCACTGGATAAAAAGGCAGATCCATTTTTAACTTTCTGAGTAATTCCCATACTGCTTTCCACAGTGGCTGTACCAATCTGCATTCCCACCAACAGTGCAAAAGAGTTCCCCTTTCTCCACATCCTCACCAGCACTTGTTGTTTGTTGAGTTATTGATGATAGCCATTGTGATGGGTGTGAGATGATATCTTGCTGTGGTTTCAATTTGCATTTCTCTGATGATTAGTGATGTTGAGCATCTTTTCATATGTCTGTTCGCCATCTGTATGTCCTCTTTGGAAAAGTGTCTATCCAGGACCTTTGCCTGTTTTCTTAAAGTGGGTTGCTTGGGTTTTTGGTGTTGAGTTTTATAAGTTCTCTATAAATTTTGGATAATAACCACTTATCAGATGTATCAGCAAATTTGTTCTCCCATTCTGTGTTGTCTTTTTATTTTGTTGATGTTTTCCTTTGCTGTGCAAAAACTTTTTAGTTTGATGAGGTCCTATTTGCTTATTTTTTCTTCTATTTCCCTTGTCTGGGGAAATAGATCTGAAAAAAATATTGCTATGAGGAATATCCAATATTTTGCTGCTGATGTTTTCTTCTATGATTTTTATGGTTTGGGGGTTAACATTTAAGTCTTTAATCCATTTTGAATGTATTCTTTTGTGTTGTGTAAGAAGGTGGTTTGGTTTCATTTTTCTGTGCATATCTGTACAACTTTTACCACACCATTTATTGAATAAATTGTCTTCAGCCCATTGTATGTCCTTGCTTCCTCTGTCAAATATTAATTGACTATATACGTGTGGGTTTATTTCTGGGCTCTCTATTCTGTTCCATTGATATATTTGTCTGTTTTTATGCCAGTACCAGGCTGTTTTTGATTACTATTGCCTTATAGTACAGTTGGTTATTAGGTAACATGATTCCTCCAACTTTGTTCTTCCTTCTCAGGATTGCTGTTGCTATGCTGGACATTTTGTGGTGCCATATAAAATTTTGACATATTTTTTCTAGTTCTGTGAAATACATGATTGGAATCTCAATAGTAATTGCATTGAATCTATAGATTGCTTTGGGTAGTATGGACATTTAATAATGTTAATTCTTCCTATCCACGAACACAGTGAATGCTTCCAATTAATTGTATCTTCTTCAGTTTCTTTCTTCAGTGTCTTATAATTTTCTGAGTACAGGCATTTTATATCCTTGGTTAGGTTTATCCCTAGGTATTTTATTCTTTTTGAAACAATTGTGAATGGGATTGTTTTCTTTATTTCTCTTTCTGTTAGTTCATTATTGGGATATAAAAATGCAGCTGATTTCTGGATATTAATTTTGTATCCTGATACTTTGCAGAATTCAATTATCACTTCTAGTAGTTTCTTGGTGGAATCTTTGGGGTTCCCTATGTACATTATCATGTCATCTGCAAGTAAAGAATTTTACTTCCTTTCCAACTTGGTTGCTTTTTATTTCTTCTTGATGTCTGATTTCTGTGCCTTGGAGTTCTAGGACTAAGTTGAATAAGAGAAATAAACATACAGTCCTGTTTTTTTCCTGATCTTAAAGGGAAAGCTTGTAGGGGTTTTTTCCCATTGAGTATGATGCTGGCAGTAGGTTTGTCATATATGGCCTTTATTATGTTTGGGTATCTTCCCTCTATTCCCACTTCGCTGAAAGTTTTTATTATAAATGGATGCTAAATTTTATCAAATGCTTTTTCTCCATCTATTGATATGATCATGTGATTTTTAGCCTTCATTTAGTTTATGTGGTGAGTCACATTTATTGATTTGCCAATGCTGTAACAACTTTGTGCTCCTAGAATAAATCCTGCATGATCATGGTGTATGATTTTTAACGCATTACTGTATTCAATTTGCTAATATTTTGTTGAAGATTTTAGCATCTATGTTCATAAGTGATATTTGCCTATAATTTTCTTTTTCTGTAGTGACTTTATCTGGTTTTTGAATTAGGATAATGCTGGCTTCATAGCTTGGGAGTCTTCCCTCTTCTTGACTTTTTTGAAATACTTTGAGAAGAAGATGTTAGATCTCTCGGAATATTTGATAAAATTCACCTGTGAAGCCAGCTAGCCCAGGGCTTTTGTTTGTTGGGAGTTTTTTAATTACTGTTTAAATTTTACTAGGTGTAATCAGTCTATTCAGATTCTCTGATTCTTCCTGATTTAGTTTTAGAAGATTGTATGTTTCCAGAATTTTATCCATTTTTTCAGTTGTTCAGTTTGTTGGCATATAGTTGTTTATAATATTTGTTACAATCCTTTGTATTTTCTTGTGGTATCAGTTGTTCTTTCTCCACTTTCATTTCTGATTTTACTTATTTGTGTCCTCTCTCTCTCGCTGAGTCTGGTTAAAGGTTTGTCAATCTTATTTATCTTTTCAAAGAACCAGCTCTTGAATTCATTCATCTTTTGTATCTTTTTTTAAGACTCTATTTATTTCTGCTCTGATCTTTATTATTTTCCTCCTACTACTCACTTTGGGCTTTGTTTTTTGTCCTTTTTTGAGTTCCTTTAAGTGTAAAGTTAGATTGTTTATTTGAGCTTTTTCTTGTCTTTTGAAATAAGTTTACAATTCTATGAATTTCTTTCTTAAGATTGCTTCCTCTACATCCCACAGATTTTGGATTGTTGTGTTATCATTAAAGTATCTTTTGATTTCTTTCTTGATTCTGTTGTTGACCTATTCACTTTTAAATAACATGTTATTTATCTTCCATGTCTTTGTGTGCTCTTCTTGTGATTGATTTCTATATTCATAGCATTGTGTTAAGAGAATAAGCTTGGTATTATTTCAATCTTCCTAAATTTACTGAGACATGTTTTGTGTCCTAACATGTGGTCTACCCCAGAAAATGTTCCAAGTGCACTTGAAATGTGTGTATATTCTGCTGCTTTGGGGTGCAATGCTCTGAAGATATCAATTAGACCTATTTGATCTAGTGTGTCATTTAAAGCTGTTGTCTCCCTTTTGAGTTTCTGTCTTCAAGAGTTATCTGTTGGAGTCAATGGGATGTTAAAATCCCTGATTATGACTGTATTTCTGTTGGTCCCTCTCTTTATGTCCATCAAGGTTTGCTTCACATATTTAGGTGCTTGTATATTGGGTGCATGACATTGACTAAGGGTTATATCCTCTTGTTGGATTGTTCTCTTTATTATTATGTAATGTCCTTCTTTGTCTCTTACTATAGCCTTGGTTTTAAAGTCTATTTTGTCAGATATAAGTATTGCTACCCAGCTTTTTTGTCCTTTCCAACTGTATGAATATTGTTTTCCATCCCTTTACTTTTAGTCTGTGTGTGTTTTTTGATTTGAGGTGGGTCTCTTGGAGGCAGCATATATATGGGTCTTCTTTTCTTGTCCATACACTCAGTTACCCTATGTCTTTTGGTTTGAGCATTTAAGCCATTAAATTTAAGGTGACTATTGATAGACATGTAATTAGGTACATTTTATTGTTAGACTATTTTCCTCTTTTTTTTTCATTCTCTTTTCTTCTCCTAAAGTAGACCTTTAACATTTGTTGTGGTAGTAGTTTTGTGTTAACAAACTCCTTTACCTTTTTCTTCACTGGGAAGCTCCTTTTCTCCTTTGATTTTAAATGATAGCCTTGTTGGGTAAAGTAGCTTTGGTGGTAGGTCCTTACTTTTCATCACCTTGAATATTTCATGCCACTTCCTTCTGGCCTGAAATGTTTCTGTTGAGTAATCAGATGACAGTCTAATTGGCATTCCCTTGTATATAACTGCCTTCTTTTCTCTTGTGGCTTTTAGGATTCTCTTCTTAACTTTAAGCCTTGCCATTTTAATTATGATGTGTCTAAGTGTTGGCTTCTTTGGGTCCAACTTGTTTGGGATGCTGAGCTCCCTGACTTGTGTATCTTTTTCCTCACCACAGTAAGGAAATTTTTTGGTCATTATTTCTTCAAATAAGCTCTTGATTCCTCGCTCACTCTCTTCTCCTTCTGGTATTCCCATGATTTGGATGTTGTCATGCTTCTTGTTGTCCCTAAGCTTTCTTATGCTATTCTCATGGGGTTTTTTTATTATTTTTTTCCTTCTTGCTGCTCTGCTTCAGTGTTTTTTTTTTTTCTACCTTGTCTTCCAAATCATTGATTCAATCCTCTGCTTCATCTAACCTACTGTTTATTCCTTCTAGTGTATTATTTATTTCAGACACTTCATTCTTCATTTCTGACTGGTCTTTTTATGGTTTCTATGTCTTCTTTCATGCTGTGGAGTATCCTTATAATCATTACTCTATATCTGATAAATTGCTTGCCTCCATTTCATCTAGTTTATTCTGAAGAATTCTCTTGTTCTTTCATTTGGAGTCTGTTTCTTTGTCTTCTCAGAGACTGCTCTTAGCTGTTCTTTTGTATTTGTTTCTAGGTATTCAGTAGATCAGCAAAGACTCTGGTGCAGATCTATGTCAAACACTGCCTGTGACTGGCCTTGGGCCACCTGTTTGGAGCTATAAGTGATCTTCAGTTTTGGCTACCTCTCCTGGGCCTGAGTATATGCAGAAAGAACCAGGCTGGGTGTCAAGGCCAGCTTTTACCACTACAGGCCAGGGGGAGGGTCAGCTAAAATTTCAGAGTTCCTAGAGATCTCGACCTCTGACAAACTCTGCCTGCAGACTTTCTGTTAGGCTTGAAGAGTGAAAGTCTTCCAGTTGTACTTTTCAGAAGCATGGTTGAAGCACCACAGGGTTTGGCAAGAATAATTCCTGTGGGTGGGACTATTGCTTCCTGTCAGGCTGATGACATTTGGAGAGGAGTGTTCTGCCTTAGAAAGATGGCTTCTACGGTATGAAGAATGACTCAGCACAGGAATCCTCGTGGCTCTTCCTTCAGTTCTTTGCCCAGAGCCACCAGCCCCAGACTCTCTTCATGCACCTCTTGTCCACGTTGCCCTCTTTCTGCCAGAACCTATAATAAGTGGCTGCAAATGGAATTTTCTGTGTTGGCCACCTCTAAGAGTCTCTCTGTGGTCTCCAGCCATTTCTCCTTGTGGAAAGAAACCCTCCTGCTTTTCACAGATTTATGTTATTTGGGTTTCTTTCCCAGTTCTGGAACTGTAGGCTGGGGAGCCCAGCTTGGGGTTTAGACCCCATAGTTCTCAGGGGAAACCTGGCCACTAAAATATTCCCCTGACACTTCAGCTGTCACCACTGGTAACCCAACTAGCCCTTTCATTCCTCCTCCTTACTTTCTACCAGTCTTCTTGTGGCAATGTGGCTTCTTCTATTTATCCGTGGTTATAAGGCTTCTCTCCAGCTAGTGCTCAGTTGGCTATTCAGGACGATTTTTCTATAGTTTACTTGTAATTCCAGTTTGGTCCTGGGAGGAGGTTAGTGTAGCTTCCAGTTACTCCTCTGCCATCATATATATATATATATTAAAGTAATCAGTGGTAAAATGACATGACATAGGGATTTTGTTTAAAATACTTAAGGAAAAATTAGAGGAAGAATAGACAAAGCAAGTAAGTCAAAATCATGAAAACCATTAAATCTAATGATTTTATAAGGATTTGGTTTATTTTTCTCTTTACATTTATATGTCTAAAATTTTTTAGACATACAGTCTTTTTACTTATGAAATAAAAGTCATATGACAGCCATAAAAATCTAATGGCTCACACAAAGTCTAGTATGTGGCAGAAAGTAGATGTTACATCTTTGTGCATGTATTGAATAAACTAGTAAAAGGTAGACTGATTCAAACTCTAATAAATACTTTACAGTATTGATTTAACAAATTTAACTACTATTGTAAAATATTTTCCAATGTTAGCTTAGTAAACATGAATATATTATATTTTTTCTCATTTATTTTTAAAAACATACTGTATTTTAATCAAAACTCTTAATTTCTTTTTAATTCACTGACACACTGAAACCCAGCTATTCTTGGGCTAATACTTTGCATAAGTTTGAAAGGTACAGAAATGTATGGAAGTAAAGAAGAGTTCCAATCAGAAGGCAAGGTTAGAACTTTATAGTGAGGCCTCACTCTCAAGTGTTGTAAATTCCTAAAATATGATGTCCCAATAAAACATATGCAGAAACATGTCAAAAATCAAATATAATATTTCATATGATCCTTGTCTTGATTTTCGTATACTAACAGATATAATTTTAACTCATAATATAAATAGTTTATGGCAAAGTTGAATCTTTTCTGTAAAGAACTAGAGAGTCTTTTCTGTAAGTAACTAGAGAAAAGTAAATAATAAAATAAATATGCTGATCAGCTAAGTTCGATATGTGGTAATCAAGTATTCCAGAACCATTGTCCAATTTTCAGTGTTATTTTTTTCATACAATAGTGTTCTTATGCAATTTAGCAATTCCCCTGTCCTGTAGTTATCAAGGAAGGAAAATTTCCTGTCTGGAGGTGACCCCTGTCTTGCTCAGTGGATTGGATGATTGTATGGTTATAGTCCATTGGCTTTGATCCTGGGAAGAAAACGTTCTCCTCTGTTCTGTACTCTCTCTGTTTTGGAGTCTAATCTTTGTTAGCAGCAAACACTCTCACTGTGAGGTTGTCACAATGATTTAGGAAATGCATATTTTACTGAAATACGAAGCCCAATGGTATAGCTGGAACTGATCAAAAGCCTGACAGACTGCTTTTTATGTGAGATTGACTTTTGGGTTTTTCAGAGAAAGAAACATCCACATATCCACAAAGAAAGCCAATGCATAGTCAAAAAATTGTACTCCCCAACAACAACAAAAAATGTTTCTCCATGTCCTGGCTGGTGTGGCTCAGTGGATTGAGTGCTGGCCTGCAAACCAAAGGGTTATTGGTTTGATTCCCAATCAGGGCACAGGCCTGTGTTGCAGGCCAGGTCCCTGGTGGGGGACACAAGAGAGGCAACCACGCATTGATGTTTCTCTCCCTCTCCTTCCCACCCCCCTTCCTCTTTCTCTAAAAATAAATAAACAAAATCTTTTAAAAGAAAAAGAAAGAAAAATGTTTCTCCAAGTACAAAGTTATATAGTTATAAATGAATGAATGAATGATGAATATTGGTATAGATCCTCTCATAGAATATTCCATTTATTTTCCTTGGCCATTCAATCACTCCTTTATCCTTTCATTTTTTTCCTGATGGGTATTGAGCTGTGTACTGGGAATAAAATAGAAGGCAAGAGAGATACTGTTTCTGCCTCCACAGAATTTATATTATATTGGTGGATTATGACAAGTGATCTGGTACCAAGGAAAAGGAATATACAGAGATCTATAGTTCACTGTCACAGTTTGCTGTCCTCTTGTCCATTTACCTGGTGAGTTCTATTTAAAACTGAACCAAAGTGAAAAGCAATATGATATTTTTCAGGTGATTGGGGGCAACTTCTACCTTTGTACTTCCATAGCAGGAGAGCTGATTAGTAGGATAAATAGCATCGAGATTTAGCTTTATAATAAGGAACCAAAGAGATGACCTCATAATTCACAGAAATGTGGTCTAGTGCTAGGACAGAAACTTGAAAAAAGTTATGGACAGAGAAAAAATGTGGTTGGATTGGTCATATGTCATCACTAAATGTAGATATAGTTAAAATACCTATCTGAGTAAATATTAGATACTTTATTAATATTCTTCCTGGTGCCCTGATCCCTAAACTGCTCCTTCGCACATCCTCATCACCATTACTATCTCAGGAGAACTTTCTGCCTTCTTGTTCCATTCACCAACTTGTCCATCTGGGAGTCAAAGTGTCATAAAAAAAGACATCATTACTATTTCTCAATTATTATTTCTGCATGTGTTCTCACCATCTGCCTTATTTTATCCTACAATAAAGATTATCATCTCTAAAAGGGAAAGGAGGAACCTGTTGAGTTTAATGGTATCTTTGCCACCCCTTTCATGGTTTATTGGTCCTCTATGTTTATTGCAAAAATTCCTGTCTTATATTTACCTAAAAGCAAAAAAGATATTGTCAGTTGATCAGAAGACCTGGCCAATGAATAATAGTTTATTGGCAAGGAGTAGATATTTGAAGAAGGGAAGGAGAGAAGAAAAGGAAAGGAGAAAAAGAAATGGACTGAAACAAAGAATGTTGATAACATAGATCCTAGAATTTTAAGTTATTTTTGTCAAATTTAAATCTGTCACCTCAGAGAAAATTACAAATCTATACAATGCATATAAAAGACATGTAATATCTATTATATTTCATATAATGTAAGAAAGTTGCTTGCTTTGGTGAAGAAAATGAGGAGAAAGAATTTATAAAAATTCACATTGTTGTAGGTCCATAGTTATAATTCTGGTTCTACTACTAGTTTTCTGTGTGGTCTTGAGACAATCACTTAACATATTTGTTCTGTACTGACATCACTTATAAAATGAGAGTAATAACAATTCTGAGGAATACTGGGAAAATTAAACAATAATATATGAGAGAATATCTTGAAAAATTTTAATAAAAATTATAAATACAGGACTTCAGTAAAAGAAAATTTTGAAGAATCAAGCATACTATGTCTTAGTCAACAATTTTTTTTTTCATTTTTCAGGTAGTTTAGTCCTGTTTGCCAAAATAAAGCATAATGAATTTGAGAACATGTATGCTGGTAGTGCCTCTTTAGGAATGGAGGTGAGGTATTTTGTAGCCTGACACTGGACCTCTGGACACACTACTTCTAGCTGCCATAGGTGGAGGTGTGTGAAGGTTTGCCAGTGACATTAGCAGGCAGAGTTGTGATTCTTTCCCTTAATACTGATCTCACAGCTCTCCCACAGTGAAAAAACACTTTGGAACCTTACACACACACAGCTCCACAAGCAAAGGAAAACTTTCTGGGGAATAAGATGCCATTTTTTAGTTTATTTCCTGAATGAGAGAAGAAAACCAAAGTGGTGCTGGCAATGTGCATGTTATTTTTGTCTGAACTCAGTTTTTATTCATTCAGAGATGATGATGAGACGCCCTACCCACATTTACATAGAAGTAAGCTTTGTCAATTTTATTTTGTTTGAAAACCTGGAAGGCCAAGAGCAACATGTTCCCACAGAGTCATCTTGTTAGAGATGCATGGGCTGACCTAAAAGACGACCAGAGCTTTCCCATTCTGTTTGAGTTGGCCAGGTACCGAAAGCCCAACCATTACAGTAAGTTTCATGTTTTCAGTCTATTTCACAACAGATTCCTCAAACTGCAAAATAACATCTGCTGCTCTAGCCCCAAATATATGCTAATTGATGTTAAAGAGATTTCTGCCTGGGCCAGATGCAGTCCTTGTGACTAAACCTGTCTGCACATTTCTGTTTGCAGCCTGTTTTCCACGGAGGGCTCTCAGTCTCACTGAAGGGTGAGTGGAGCGTAATGCAACATTGTGATGCAGTGACACCACTTGTCGCTTGCTAAATCTTGTTAAAAAATACAATTAAGTCAGTTTCCTGAAGATTTAAACTTTTTCTTTTTCCATCACAACCAGTCTTAGAGGTAATCATCCTATCCATTATTTTATATTTCATCCAGTTTTTTCATCTTCTCTTTCGTTTAGGACTAATAGCATTTTTTGTTTTCCAAAAAGGAAGGATCTTCAAGAAGAATCTAGAGGATTAAACACAAATAACACATAGTTTGCCTGAGGAGTTTAGGGCTGCTTCATGTAAGTAATAAGAAAATTTTCCCCCTGAAATTCACTTGAACAATTAAAAACAAATAAATAAAATTTTTTTAAAAAGGAAATTTTTTGAAAACAGGAACTTCCATTGTAGCCATTTTTAAAACAGAAAGACTCTACAATAACATTGACACCGTGGAGTACACAAGAGAACTGTGGATGACTTTGTTTTGTTTTGATATGGGAGGACTTGTTTCATGTCATTTGGCTCCTATTTGGGACTTCATGCTGTCTGGGATCTCATCTATTCATTTAACAAGAATCCAGGTATCTACTATGGTCAGGCATGATAGGAATAAATAATGAAAAAATAGTCACTAATCTCAAGGAGTTTGCAATTCTATTTATACCAAAAAATTACAAAACCAAAAAGCATTAAAAATATGATAATAAATAAATATATACAAGGTCTTGTGGTAACAGACAGGAGAGAATATCATTAATAAAAGTCATTTATTAAATTGTCCTCTTATGCTGACATAGTTTTCAAAAATAATAACAACCACCGGAACAGTGCCTAAAATTGTGCATAAATTGTGTATGAATCATCCCCACTGCTATGAAAATCAGGCCTAACTGGCAGACTGTAAATGAGAAAGGGAGACTGGAAATTTACCTGATATTTGATCTATGATTCATGAGGAAACTGGATATCTGATCGTTGACTTGGCTCATAGGAGAACCCATATAAAGCAGGCTCACAGAAAAGCCCATCTCAAGTATTTTCAGAATTGACTAGATAATATTGTAAAGAACATAGAGGCATTTTGTTGATGAATTAAATAGGTTGTCACAAATAACCAAGCCTGAATCATTTGGGCACAAGGGGGAAGGTGCCTATGTTCAAAGAATAGAGCTTAAAAAATCCTAGTCAACATGAACTTTGTCCTGTTGTGTAACTGTTTGGGTGTGGCAGGGAGATGGCTTGGTAACATTGACATCATTTGTCCTCCAAACATTGCTGATTTGGGAGAACCATACTGTGCACTGGGCTTCTAGACTAAAAAGAGAAAAAATGGGCACAGGGAAGGAGTAAGCTGGATGCTATAGTGATTACTAGTTCAATTTGCTGTCCGAGTCAGATTCTGAGAGCAACACCATGAGTGAATTTTCTCCCCTTGTCACTCCTAACAGATTTACACTGGGGCCCTAGCCAGTAGTGGGGAATCAAACAGATTGTGTTATTCATAAAGAATAGTTGCTGGTTTATTTTCCAAATAACTAAGATCCTGTGGAAAACAACATTTGTAAACTAGCTTGTAAGTAGGGAACTCCGTGTACAAGAGAATGTTTTTGTCATTTGGTTTTAATCATCTCTGCCTGAATATTTCAGGGAGTATCTCTAGGTAAAATTGTAACTATCTTATATTTACCTTTATCCACCTTATCTCTTTGGGGATGCACACAAATATGTGGCATAGGAACAAATGCCAAGTTAGGACCCCTTTGTTGGCAGGTCAAAGAATGCTCCCCATTTTTTACCCCTATTCTGAAATACAATTATAAATCAGCTAGGCTGTATCAGGTCAGGGAAAAAAAGTGGACTAAGTACACATTGTAACAAGCCAGCCTCCCAACCATAAGCCCAAATGTTTGGAAGAGCTTCAAAGTACCCCCTGAAGCCTTTGACCAAAGCCTGGCAGCGCCAAAGAGGAGCTCAGTAATGGGGACAAAGATTGCCAGATGCACAGTGTCCCAATGCCAGCAAAAGTGAGCTGGCAGAAAGAGCAGCCAGTAAACCAGCAGTGCCAAGATGCAGAGGCCAGGTTTGCGGGAGACAAGGAACAGTTTCCAAGAGAGCAAGATTGTTTTGAATCACATGCTGTAGTGTTATCCTTAGCTTTGTTCTTTGTGATTGCATGTGGGTTGTTTAATCCTCCATCCGTTATTCCCCCTGACAGCTTACAGAGCCAGAGAATGTGAAGTGACTTATTTCCAAAGAGGGTGGTACAGGCATTAACATGAGAGGGAGACAACCATATCAACATGGGCAGGGGAGTTCACATCCCCAAATGATGCATCCCAGTGGGGATAAGGTTTTTGATGCCCTGAATTCTAGCAGCTGGTAATGAGGTATATCTAAGATGCAGTTTAAGAAGCCAGAGTCAATCTTTTCATTTATTTCAGTTAACTTCTGTATTCCTTATTCTCTGCCTTCTGTTTCCAAGTGTTCTTACACTATTTCCTGGTACTGGCCAGTCTCTCTATTTAACTGAACAGAATAGTAAATCATAGTAGTAGTGACTTCAGCAGTAATAGCTACCATTTATTAAGCAGCTGCTACATTGCAGGTTATGCAGGAGGCATTAAATCATTATGACCACCAGGCAAAGCAGATACTGTGATCCCTGTTTTACAGATTAATATCTGCAAGAGATTGGAGTTTAACAGAGATACAGACAAGTCAATGGGCAAGAATCATCCATACATAAGTACTTAGATGGCAAGGTACACCAAGCTGTGAGAGTACTCAAATGAGTCATCTGACTGAAATTTGTGGGAAAGGTGAGAGAGTGGTTAGGGGAAAGTTGCTGGAGAGAGTCACATTTACATTGAAAAATGAAATACTAGCCCTGGCTGGCGGACCTCAGTGGATTGAGCACAGGCTGCGAACCAAAGTGTCGCAGGTTTGATTCCCAGCCAGGGTACATGCCTGGGTTGCAGGCCATAACCCCCAGCAACCGCACATTGATGTTTCTCTCTCTCTCTATGTCCCTCCTTTCCCTCTCTAAAAATAAATAAATAAAAATCTAAAAAAAAAGAAGAAAATTTAAAAAAAAGAAAAATGAAATACTGAAGGAGTAGAATATGTAAGAATAGTGAATAATGAAGAAAGAATAAGTAAGAATTAAACGAGCAATGGGAATGGGAAAGGCATCTAGGAAAAAGAGACCGGTTGTGCAAAAGGCTTGAAACAAAAAAGATCACATCAGCTCCAAATGGCTAGAACATAAAGTGTGATGGAAGATAGTGAGACATGAGACCAGAGAAATAAAACAGAGAGCCAGATAATTTTCCAAAATGCCCCTTTTCTGCTAAAATTTCTGCCATGGGACTTGACTTCCTATAGGACTCAATCCAAATTCCTTAGCTTGGAATTCAATCCTCCCCAGTATCTAGAAACACATTATTGCTCCATTTAATTACAGCTGTATCCTCGACACTCAACCATCCCCACATACACGCAGCATCATTTCTGTCTTCTCACTTTTCTTCTGTTGTTCTCTCCAACTAAATATTCTCTCTGGATCACAGCCCATATATTGTACTTTCTTAAAATCCAAATTGAGAACTTCTACCATCTTAAAATCAAATAAGCAAAGGTTTTAAATTGACTACTACTTCCTTTTATTAATACCTGCAATGCATATATTCAGTAAATTGTAAATACAAAAATGTAAAGGGATCCCAAAATTTTTTGGACCAGCTGACTCATCAGATATATAAACTGAGCGCTCCTAAATTAAATTGACTTTACCAGTCTACTCCATGCAGTCTTACACTTTATCCTATACTCAAGATTGCTAAGCTTGCAGGCCTTGCCCCTGTTACTGAAGTGAAACTCCCCAACACTGTCTGCCACTTCTTTGGTACTCTCATCAACATCCGGCACTCTATTGAATTAAATTCAATCTGAACCAAGTTGCAGTTTTAAAATTTGCTTAGTCTCATCATTTCAAGAAACCTAATGTTACATTATTGGAGGGTTTAAACATTCATTTTAGAATTTTTTTTCAATTTGGATTTTCATGTGTCTTATTACTTTTCCAAGGGCGTACAACTAACTGGTCAAAATAGATTGAGACCATACCCATGATATTAGGCAGGGTCCCCATGGCTGCTCAAACTCTGCTGAACTGTTCCTGGCTTAGACAGGGATAAAGGCACAGGTTACCACTCAGTTCACTGCTTCTAAACATGAGTCACAATTCTATGAATCTTTAGAATTTGATGTTCGGCAATTGTGAACCTTCACAGCACGGCAGGAGCTTACTTCCCCTCCTGAGCTAGTTGACGTGTGATGGAAGCAGCTATCAGGGACTTCTTATTACCTAGAGGGTGAAAAGGGAATGCAGTCCTCTGGGTCTTCCTGCTAAAAGTAAAATCAAAAAATAAATAAGCAAAATGATATAAAGTGTTTTATAGAGGTTCTCTTAAATATAACAGAGCATCCATATGCTTTTTCTTAATTTTTCAATTCTTAATGACTCATTAGAGCCATTATTCTACTCTTTTTCAATACCAGGATGAAGCCATTTGAAACCCTGTTCCATCTATATTACCTATAATTGTTGCTGTGGTAATAAAAACAACACCCAAGTACCAGATGTTGTCTTACAAAGGAATTTATTTATTACTGGTTCATTTATATTACCTCTTAAACTGGTTTTTAATCAAATTTATTTACATATGACATATTTCAAACCAAGTCATTTATCTCTTTTGGTATAAAGAGTCATAGACAACCTCAAGAGTAAATGTCATTCCTCAACCAGCAGCTCATACATGTTCAGTACAAATGTTATAAATAAGTACATAAAGTTTTAGAGTGTTTAATAAAAGCTTAATAGTTTGCTGACAAAATTGTTTCCAATTTCTTGATATAGTTCATTTCCAGAGTGTCTGGACACATGTAGAAATGATGCCCTTTAAACACTGCCAACTTTTTATATCCACTGAACATAATTCGTCTGAGCTATTAAGGAAGAAAAAAATCCATAAATCAAGATGACATGAAGGGGGAAAGAATCAGCTTTATGCAACAGTAAAACAATTTGCCCTTCCTACCAAAATATCCTAAACAAATAGCCAAAGAACCAGTTCTAAAGGATAAAAATATTGTTTAAAAGTATTCCTCTTTCAAATATTTTTGCTTAAAACAATTTCCACACAAATGATATTTGACCAATAAAAACTGTGAAAAAATGCACTTCTTTACACTGTGGCTAAGATTTATAAACCTTAAAACCTTGAAGCTATTCAGCATTAACACTTAATTGGAATAACCTGGCAGGTTGTAGGTCAAGGTAAAAGGTGGGTAAACTTCCACTTACCTGTTTTTTTCCTTAACAATGGTCTGGAGCCAAGGGAGCAGTCTCACTACTGAAACAGGGTTAAAACCACCTGAGCAGATCAATCAGGAAAATGATCCCCTCTTTGTACATGCAATTCAGCTTAGAATCTGAGGGACTAAGGTTCAGCATCCCAAAAGTACTGATCAAGCAGAGAAAATCGGATCACACCTCTACAACAGTCCACTTCCAGAGGGACACTTGTAGCCTAATCTACAAAAAAAAAAAGAGTGGATGCTGTGTCTCAGGATAGGGAAAAACACTGGAAGGGCAAGTTCATCTCCACTGATCTTATGATCTTACCATTTTTCTTAGGATTTGAAAAATACTCAAAAACCCACAAGAAAACTCTAGTGAAAGTGAAAGAATCATTTAAAACTGCAGTAATTATCTCCAAAATATATGCCAAAATAGTTTTATAGGTGGTGGGGTAGGGTTTAAGGATTTATGCCTCTCATATGTAATACTTCATTGAAGACAATGTTACTTTGATTAAAGGGGAAATATATATAAAAGAGGCACTGGCAAATTATCTATCTATGGATAGCTAGATAAAAGTTTGTTAAGGCTGAGATAATATCACAGATGGGGTTGATGCAGACACCGGCCTGCAGTGTCCATGTCATTATGGATGAAATGAGACATTCACACAAACTACCAAGTCCAGTGGAGGAAAAGGGACAGCATGGCTTTTCTCTCAAGAAGAGCAAAAGCCTTGGCCCTTGCCATGACGGGCCTTTATTGGGTTTCTCGGCACATTACACATTTACTCAGCACAGGTCCTCATTTACTATGCACAGGCTCACTTTAGGTGGTTACCTTTTACAGAAAACAAAGAAGCCAATGCCACTAATCACATCACAGAAGAGGGATATTTGCAAATGAAAAGGCAAAAGTTGCTGAACTGATTACATTCATCCCTGGAAGGTTTAGCATGGATTTTAGGAAGTTACTTTGCAGTAAATGTCCTCAATTCAGGGTGAGGGAGTTTTTTAGCAAGAGCAAGACTCAAAGTGGCCTAGGCACATTGCAGGCCTGATTCCCCATGGAAGAACCTATCCATGGGCATGGATCCTGTGCATCTCTGAGTGGGAGCTGGGCCCACACCACGCAGAACGGTCTCCTACACTAGGCAATTTAAACAACAGAAATTGACTCTCTCACAGTTCTGAAGACTAGAAGTCCAAGAAAAAGGTGCCAGCTGGTTTGGATTCTTCTGAGCCTCTCTTCTTGACTTGCAAATTGCCATCTTCTATCTTCACATGATCTTTTCTCTATATGTTGTTTATGTCCAAATCTCCTCTTATTAAAAACACACCAGTCATATACCCATATGACCTCATTTTTGCCTCAGTTATCACTTTCAAGACCCTATCTCTAAATGCTGTTGCATTCTAAGGTACTGAGGGTTAGGACTTAAACATATAAATTGGGGAAGGGGGGTGAAGGGTGACACAATTCCACCCATAACAGTAGCTATGTACAAAATTGCTGTAGAGACTTGAGGTAGCTTATATAGATAATTTGGGTCCAATTATTTTTGCTTACTGCTTCACAGTAACTGGGGCAAATACACAGGTTGAGAGCTTAAATTTATTGTATAGTATCCAATACACTGTTGTTTCACTTCTATGTATGCTAGTACATCATCTCCAGTGCTGTCTGTAGCTATTGTATTCATTCTTTTACTCTATAAGATTGGGCGCTTCTTGATACTAAAACTATATAAATGCCCTTACATAATTAGAATCCTTTTTCAAAAAAATTTGTGGAATGCAATCTCTGAGTAGGTCATGAAACAATTTAATGAGTGGTAACTACTGTTCTAAAAGACTAAAAATAACAGCGTGCAAAATAATAAAATAATGATTGCAGAGGTGATGTCAGGGAATACAGTAAAAGCAGAAAAAGAGGGGTAGAAATTACAGAATCAACTTTTTTGAAATTCTGAAAATTAAATGAAGCCTTTCAGCAAACCCAGAAGGCAGCTGAGTCTTGGTAAAAACAGGTCATTTTGTGACATTCTACCTTTCCCTGTTTCTTCCTACCTTTTGCCCCACTCCTATGGATGATACCGGCCTGCAGTCTCCATCTCGGCTGCAGATGCTCATCGAAACATGCTAAAAACATAAACAGAGACAACCAGGTCCTATGGGGGAATAGGAACAGCAGGGCCACTCCTCATGTGGGGAGCACCTTGGCCACCCTCTCTCTCGCGGGGAGAGCGCCTCGTTCCCCTCCGGAGAGGCTTTTTATTGGTTTCACTTGAATAAGAATTCAGGCAAAGTTCATTAAACATTGCTGGGAAGCAAGGATCAAACAATAGATAATAAGGAAGTCTGAGGGCCTATTTTGAGGCAGGGTCAAAGAGCTGTAAAACTTTAAAGAACAAACTTACTTCTTCCTTGGACCCTTATCATTCAACTGAGAGCATTCTAAACAAAGCAGGTTTCACAGGATTTTACATAGTCTTTCTTAGGCCGGATCACCTGGGGAACCTGCCCTTTTCACCACAGAGCTGCACCACCCTGTCATTGTTTCAGGCTTAGGTGGAGCAGGGAACTAAGGCAACCAAGAGATAAGGAGATTTTCTCCCGGGTGCTGAGGACTCAGGCTATATCAAAGCCGAGGAGCGAGGGTCAATCACCCCCTTTTGCTGTAGCCCCCAAAATCCTTTCTTGGGGGCCTCCCACGTGATCATGCCTGTCTTAGATTGTCCCCCCCCTTGGGGAATCTTACCCGTCATTGGCGTAACCGACCAAGCAATGGGGTTCAGTTATGAATGAAGCAGCAGAAGCAGCGCTCCTGCCATGGAGATAAGCTTTTGTCTCCTAGCTGGCTTACGGTCCAAGGCCACTCCCTCAGCCTTAGCCTTGGTGGGGGTTGCAGCTTCTGATACCAGGCAGGGCAGTTCCCAACACACTCCTGCAGTAGACTTGCAAACAGGCAGCAGCCACAGCCATAGCAAATCCAGGAGATTGTCCACCACTCTGCTGACAGAACCCAAGGGAAATGGAGCTCTTTCCAACCATGTTCCCAGAAAACTGTCATTATTTGACTTATTCAGTAGCTCCCTGGAAGAATCCACTCACAAGCCTGGCTGTTTGTTAGATAGTTGGAGTTTGCTTATTAAAAACAGCCTTTTCCCCAGAAACATGTTAAAAACAATCAGAGGCAATTGTTAAACATCAAAGATGCCTGATCCAGTAGATAAAACGTGGTGCAAATAATAGGCAAACACAATTTTTTTTTAAAGCTGAGAAGTAATGTCCATTGGAAGCTCTGGAAAGTTTGGATACATTGCTAGGAATCTAGAAGGCTACATGCACAGACAACTGTGTGTGTGTCCCAGGCTGGGCATATTCTCAGGAGAAAGCTGAGAAGACTGTAAACTCTCACCTCTGGGTTCCCTTGGGTGTCTGCACAGCAGAAAGTTACATGCCCTGAAACACAAGGACTCCTACAAAAACCGGGGAGTTGTACACTTTAAATGGTACATTTCAAGGTATGTGAATTATACTTCAGAAAAAACATATATAGTTTATGTACAAATATAGAATTTAAAGTATATAATTAATATAAATAAATATTATCTAATTTATATGATGTTAACATATTTTATATCTAAATGGTATATATAATTTAAATATATAATATTTATATCTGTATATGGTTTCTATATAGTTTAGATATATATATGTAGTTTATCTGAAGTTTTAAAATAAAAGTAGACAGCAGTGACACAATGTTTACTGAAAGCGCCAGGTACTCCATTCAGATGAAATTCAAGAACAGGCAAAACTATTCTATGTTGCTAAAGCTCCAGATATCAGTGGAGTTTTGTGTAAGGAGCCAGGAGGGAGCCTTCTTGGGGTATAGAAATCAACTATGCCTCAATCGAGGCTGTGGTAGCATCAAGAACATTATCCATCCCCATGTACAAAGTCATCAAGTTACACACAGGATTTGTGTGTTTTACTGTAGGATTTATATACCTCAATAAAATGAAACAAATAAATATAATGAGTGTATCTATTGTTTTGTCAACATTTCGCTTTAGTTGAATATACATGTATATGTGCACTGGGCCTTGATATAAAATATATTTATTTCTGTGGGCATGAGCAATGTGTTTGAAAATCCTACACAAGAACACTAGAATTCTATGGGGAACTGACATACTCTGGAATATAAACAACTTGCTAATCAGGTACATTTCTTGGAATACAATTAAAATAAAATACAAACTGTGGAAAGTGTTATCTGAATGAGTAATCAATCCCACAATAATTTAAAGTATTCCGACCTCATCACCAGCAAACACTCTGACCCGAGAGCTTCAATCACACCTTCTTCATGAAACTCCCTTTGCTTCCAAAGCCATAAATGTCCTCTTACTCTTCTAAATCTTGTATTTGTTGTTGGTATCTATTTTATAGTATATACATATATATACCTAACATATGTGTATATAATATATGTATCCATACACATCTAACATTGACCTTGCATAGTATTCATGTACTGTTTTCCCCTCCTAATTGTAAAATCCTAGATTGTAATAATTATATTATTCTTTTCTCTCTCCTATAAAGCTTAGGATAATAGTTTGCACTTAATAGAACTGCATAAAAGATGAAATAAGAAATTAACATATCAGTTAATAGAGTGACCTTTGAAATATGTACCTCAGAAGTTCAAAACAGTTATATAATCAAGTGAATAGAAAATGTAACATTTAGGTACAAATAAAAGCTCATCAAACAATATGGAAGTAAAGGAAAGGTGTATGTTTGTGTAAAGCATGTATGTGAATATATACAGAGGTGGGCAAAAGGAGGTTTACACGGTTGTTCAAATGGAAATAATACAAATAAAGAATATAATAATTAATCTAATAATATAAGAATAAACTCATGTTTTGTATACTCACAACTGTGAACCTACTTTTGCCCCTCCTGTATGTGTGTGAATATATATGTGTATATAAACATACAAACACAAATATATATGTATTTACAAACATATATATGTATTATATAATCTATTGAGCAAGTATCTGAACATTAAAATTATTGTTCACTAGCTGGTCAAACAATTCAGAGCTCAAAAGTCCCCTTTTCTATTCCCTGTGTCACACATGGGCTACAAAACAAAATTTGTAGTTCACTAATGGGAGGGAAAGCTGGGAAAATCCATGAGAACACAATAACTGCACTCCAGAATCAGAGCAAAAGATTTTGACCCTTGGAGGACCAAGGCAAGCTGTTATCATCACTTGGCTTGCAGACACCCAGAATGTTTTGGAGCTGGTAGAGCTGAACCATGTTTCTGAAGCAAATAATTTTTTTACTTATGTCTTTTCAAAAAATAATAATAAAATATGTCTCCCTCATTGAACCATAGCCTTTAGGATATGTCTGATGAAGACAATAAATCACAAAATATACAGAAAAATAAAATATGTATTTCTTCAGGGCTGTGCCTTTTATAAGTGCTCACATGTTGGCAGTTTAAACTGCATCCTCTCTTCTGTTGGTTACTGCTCCTGCTCTCCGCTGATTGACTGTGAATGATGACCAGAAGGTGGTGAACAGCTGGAAAGTGAGACCACACAGCCTGGGCACCAATGACATAGAACTTCAGGTGTTTTCCAGGTCTTCAGTGATCTGGTATTTATTGCAAAGGCATGCATGAAACTGCTCAATCTTAGTTACAGGAAGAACAATTCCTTTTGAAAAGCAGAATTCTTTTGAAAATGCATGCCGAATTTAAATCTCAGGTATTATTTAATCTTCACTCTAGTATAATTTTCTTTGTGCCTGAGGACATGTTTTAGAAAATGTAAATCTTAAACATCTTAAATTAAGGTATGTGAACCTGCTACTTGGCTGAATTCTTTTCCACTAATGTTGAGTAAACAATAACACATTAGCTTTCCCAAACTTCAATATCTCACTTCACAATCATAAAATCTGTAAATTAGAAAAAGTAAGATCTGATGTTCATAGATGATTCTCTTCAGTGTAACACCCAATCATTAACTTATAAAAAAATACAAGTAGGGTGGCAAAAATAGAAGCAGTTTCCATTGACTTTAACACTTGCTTATAGAAAATAAGGCCTAGATAAACATGCTTTAAATATTCTTTTGATGGTGCTGAGAAAGCAACCATCTACATGTTAGACCAGTGACCTAATGGCAGGGAATGTGGAATGTCCATCAACTACTTTAATAATTGGCCATTTGGGAATAACTTTGTGACAGAAGTGGCTAAATTTTAACTCTAGGTGGACTGGAAGGCTGAAAACATGACACAATTTTAATTTAAAGGCCCATAGTATGTGTCCAGAGTTGGCTGATCAGACAGGAACAATACTCTGAAAAAGTTTTACCGGTAATCTGAAAAGATTCCAACAGTGATAAGATAGATACCAGCAGTAGCCTTGAGAGGGAGTCAAAGGCATATGTATTCAATTTGTCAGAATTAAACAGTGCCAAAGCCCCAAGTAATGTGGCTTCCTTTTCTGCCAGACAAATGGGTGGACATGGCTGGAATCACAAGTCTAACAAACAGTGGTAACTTGCATCTGAAATCTAGTCTGTGTGCCCAGTCTATGATTATATCCATGTTTCCATGTCTGGTGTGATGATGAATGAATCCAGGTGGCAATGGCAGTGACGTGGGTGGTATAGGGCTTATCCTATGCTTGATTCTGTTTGCTCTATGCAGAGAATGAGCCATTATCATGGCCCTTAAGAGTATGTCTTTAATTTGCCATTCTGTGATCTTCCAGATGGTAGACCAGATGTCTAGGCCACTGACAACAGCCCAGGAGACAATAAAAATGTAGCAAGATTCATTGGGGGAGGATTGACCAGGGCTATAAGGACTGCCTTGAGTTTGCCCACCACAACAATTGACCATGTCGGCTTTTGACCTCACATAGCTGACCTCGAGGCTGAACAGTGGCAGCAACCAAATGGATACCATCAGGTGTCAACCTAACTAAAATCTAACTGAACTACAGTGCACCAGGCCATTATTTAGGGGAACCTCTGTGAATCTAGAGCACCATTGTTCTCACAGCTTTACTTTGGGCAGTGGAGTGAAAGATCATTTTCTCTCAAATGAGACAAAATTTACTTTTTCATGTAATGAAATGACATTATGGCCAGCTTAGCTGCACTAATGAATATATCATTTCTACTTGACTAATGAGGAATATCAGGTCCTACCCACCTTGTTAGTCATCAGGTTGAAGTTGACTCACCAGGAAATAGGAAAGTCAAGCTGGAAAGTCACAAGGGCTCCATGAGTAAGGCATTCAGTTTCTTTCTTTTTTTTTTAAAGATTTTATTTTATTTCTTTTTAGAGAGGGAAGGGAGGAGAAAGAGAGAGAGAGAGAAACATCAATGTGTGCTTACTGGGGGTCATGGCCTGCAACCCAGGCATGTGCCCTGACTGGGAATCGAGCCTGCGACACTTTGGTTCGCAGCCCATGCTCAATCCACTGAGCTACGCCAGCTAGGGCGACATTCAGTTTCAATAAGAGATTAGTGTTAGCATTTCAAAAGGGGTGGCTTATCAGGCAGAAGGCACTATTTCACTGAAAAATTGCCTCTCTGAGTACTCCCGCCACCTTTGTATCTTTAAAATTGAGATTTTCCTTTCTCCTTCTGGGATTTTTATTGTCTCTGGTAGCACAAGTGGAGGAGACAGTATATGAAGCTATCCCTGAGTGAGAGAATCCCCTCTGGCACCGATAAGACTGGGAAGTTCAGGCCTCTAACACACTCTAACATTATACATTCAGAAGTATGAGCCACAAAAAGCAGTATGTTGAGTTACTTTAGTAGGTTCCACTAACAATATCACTTCAATGTCCCTCAGTGACTGTAAGCCCCATGGAAACCCCCAGTTAAAATCAAGCACCATTTTCCTCCTAATGGAATATAAACCAACCACTGAATGAGTGCATGGATTGGGGCCACAGAAATAGCTTCCAGGAGGTAATGGAGTGGCTGGAAGATGTTTTTACTCCCTTGGTTCCTTTCTGCAGAGTGGGGGTCCAAGTGCAATGGTGCTTCCTTCCCAGCACATCTCTCATTGCCAGAATGCCTGGACTTAAGGGCTTTTTTTGCCTCCATCCATGCCACTGTGGCTCCCAGTCTCACAGCACTCAGCTCCTTTGGCCACTTCACTCCCAGCACTCTGTCCTCAATGCCAGCTAAGTGGCACTACAGCAGGTACAAGCACTGCTGGCTCTGCAGTATTAGAAAGAGTTTGCCATTCATTTTATGTTTCAAGCAGCAATTCGGTCAGTTCGATAAAACAAACTTCCAATATTTTTGGTCCAGGCATGGTCTTTGTCAAATAGCAAAGTCATCATTGCTGACACAATTAATTCCAGTTCTGTAGGTTCCTCAGCCCCATAACCACAGCCACTTCGCCTTTCAGCTGGAACTATGGGCTTACCAACCCATTGCCATGGTAACACACTTTCGTTTTCTGGCCTGGAGGAGAGTGAGCAATCACCAGATCACCTTTAGGGCAGCTTGTTTCAACCTTATTTTTCACCATTTGCCTCATTAACAGATTGTGCAAAGGGAGACCCTTACTCTGCCCTCCCATGCTTGCGCATGACTTGGGCAAGAGCACCTGTTATGGAATCCCAGACAGTCCTTCATATTCCTGAAGCCAACTTTTAGTATTTGTCTTTCCTCTACCATAAATCCATATGTCTCTCAGTATCCTATCCTTGTTGCCACAACTATTGAGTCTAAGATTTGATTTCATTTTCTTTACAAGCTAATAAGCTAGACTTTTACTGTTTCAAGGGTACTGGAGAAGATGCAGGACTCCTGAGTCAGAGACAGACAGAAGCACAGCAGGTGGCATGAGCATCAGTATGTTTAGCTTGGCTCCCCTCAACACCAAGTCCATGGCCACTGCCATGCTGCACATAGAGGTTAGGTTTGCACTGCAGCTGAGGAACACTCAGGGACCCTCACATCTTAGAGCAAGTAGTAAGCAAGCCTGCTCTTGTACCTGAGGGAAAATTTACTCCTCTGCTCTGGCAAGGTTATTCACTGCAAATACACCACTACAAAATAGCCTGGGGAAAGAACAGTCAAGACCTTGCACTTGCAATACACTAAGTAAGAACAGTAGGGACACTCAGGTCCCATGTTCATTACCTTTCCCAACATTAATATTTTGGACCACTAATTATACACCAGATACTCTGCTAAGTACTTTTCTTACCTTATCTCATTTAATCCATATGGCAACTCTATGAGTCAGGTACCATTAATATCACCCCCATTTAATGGATGAGAAAACTAACATTCATAAAATCTAATAGGCTGGCCCTGGCTGGTGTGTCTCAGTTGGTTGGAGCATTGTCCCATAAGCCAAAGTGTTGCAGGTTCCATTCCATATCAGGGCACATGACTAAGTTGCTGGTTTGTTCCCTGGTCGAGGCATGTACGAAGAAACCAACTAAAGTTCCTGACATCAATGTCTCTCTCTCGATCTTTATCTCTATCTCTATCTACCTCTATCTCTCCCTTCCCCACTCTCTAAAATCAGTAAACATGTCCTTGGGTGAAAACTAAAAAAAATCTAATAGGCTGAATTTTCATAACTGTAAGGGGAGAGACGAACATTTAAATATCCATTATCTTATTCACTATATTAACAATGTCTCTTAAGTCATAGACTAAGAATATTACCATGTTCTTCAGAACATTTTAATAAATACAGACTAGTCAGGGTGGGACACTTACATAAAGACATTTGATAACCAACCAGTTTAAATACAAACACTGGGCGGGAAGATGAAATCACCTAACTATTGTGATAGTGGTTGCCTACTCTGTGTGGATGCAGCCAAAGTGTCCATATGGCATCTGGGAAGGTAAACATTTGCCTTGGTTTGCAGCAGATCATCCTGGTTTATCCCTGTTGTTCCAATGTATTTGTTAATAGTGCCCCCATGGAGTGTCATACTATTTATTTGGAGGGTACTTTTCTTCAGAAATTATTGAATAAATAAGGGGAAAGGACTAATTGAAAATTTTATGTATCAAGAAAGTATTTCAAACTTTATACATCAAAGCAGTCTTCAGAAGGATGTGTTTTGAGAGGTGTTAAAACCCAGCTACACAGCGGTATCCTGAGGGAGCAGAAAAAAACAGCTCAGTTTTGATGAGAGAAAGAGTAGGAACAAAACCACGGAAGTGTTTGGGATAGGATTTTAGATCTAAGAGTCAGACACCTCAGGAGGAAGCGCTTAATATTAAAGAGGTTCCACATGAGGATCTAGAGCTCCTGAGGATGACTAGAAAGGATGGAGAGGCAATGAAAACAGAGGTGGGAACTCAGAAAGACAGATGAAGAATTAACTTTGCTTGGTTTTCATGCTCAAAGGATCATGATTTAATTCTGGAAAGAGCATCTGGCTCCCACTCATTTTCATAATGACATAACATTTCTTATATTTGCTTATCTTTCTGGGGTAATCATTCAGAGTGCCAACCCCTGTGAATTTCACTAGGCTTGCTCTGAGGAGTAACCCTTCTGAGAATAAAATGTGTGCTACTTCAGGGTGCATATAACTACTAGAATCAGAGTATCATAATACACATGTAGGTAAACACAATTAGATCAATAACAGTAAACCAGAAGTTCCAAACTATTTAGGCTCATTCTATTTAACTCTTGGGCAATTGCCTGACCTCTTTACCCAAATTTTCCCATAGTTAAAATGGGGCAAATCAGTTCTCTCCTGCTGTGTTTCCTGGGAGTATACATTGAATACATTTTAAAGAACTATGCAGGAGTTCAATATTATAACACTGAACATATGGAACCTTCCTAGGTGAACTTCAATATTCTATTATTTTTTAAGTGTAAAATTTCACTTCAATTACCCTTCCTTTGTACCATCACCCTGGCAATGTTATCATTGTACATAATCTGAAATTAACAGACTTCCTGCTAAAGTACAGATAGCAGATAAAACAGGGATATGAACTCTAAAAAGAATAAAAGCTGATACACAAAAGACTTTTACTCCCAGAGGAAAGAGAATTCTGCTTCATGAATTGGCAAACACCCAATGCATCATTCAGCATACCCATATATTATCTGGGTCCATTCCGGCAAGCCAATTAATGGTGATAACTTCCTTCTGGAAATTAATTTTATTTCCTTTCATATTGTACATTGAATTTTCTCTCTTTATAGTGTACTTTCAGAGCTTCAATTTCCAGGTTACATGCAATATTAAAAGCAGTGGATTCGTGTTTTGAATTGCTGTTCTTCCTCATTCTCTTGCTTCTTTGCAGAAAACACAAAGAATGCCCAACTAATTCAAACAACCATATAATTTACAAAAAGAGAATCTGTCATGCCATCGTGAAAGGTTTTTGCCATCCTCCTTGTTAAGCTACTTCATTAGTATCATTAAAAAGGTAAACTTCTCAAAGAAAATGACAGATAATTAATCTCCCGCAACAAAGAGAGTAGGGAAAAACTGAAATGACATTTCTTCTCATCTTTAATCATACCAGCTTTAATCTTGAAATCCAATACTACTGGAGCTGAAATCATATGAGGGGAGACTCAAAAATTTATTTATAAAAATTGCATATTTATTCTTACATATGGTTAAACTTCAGTCACCTGCAAAGTACTCTCCATTTGATGCAATACGCCTATCAAGATTAAGTGGAAGTTTTTTTCCACTGCTCACAACAGTTTTTTAACTTGTCTATTTTGATGCCTTTTAGGGCTTCTGCCATTTTTTTGTTTCACTTCCTCCCAATTGGCAAGTTTCCCTTTGAAGACTTTTTTCATCTGGAGAAATAAACAAAAAAAATTTGCTTGGGGCAAGAGCCAGTGAATAGGGAGGGTGGGGCCCAGGGGTCATGCTCCTTTTGGTCAAAAACTGCTGAACATAGTGCAGTGTGGGCAGGTGCGCTCTTATTGTGGACAGGTGTGCTCATAAATCACCTATCATGAAATGGGCAAACTTTTTGAGGATCTTCAAAATAAATTCACTGAAGCCGAATGCAGCTTCTCACAACAATGCCAGCTGGTACACTGATACAGATGGGTTCCTAGAGCATTCACCTAGTGGGGGAAGTACTACAAGGAACCCGCCCTCCAGAAAAAAAATTTCGGGGTTTTTTTAGGTTCTCCCCTCATATGACTCTTTAAGAGGAAAAGAAAATAATACATTTTGTGGTATAATTTTATTCCAGTTTATAATCATTGATAAGACTTTATATGTTTTTATACATTTCATAGTACTTAAGATAAGGCTGAGTATTAAGTATTAGTACTTATGAAGTTAGATTCTAACTTCAGTTTACCTTGAATATTTTTTCTTAAAAAAATACAGATTTGTGTAATTCTAATAAGACTCCAATATTTGTAAAGTCCCTCCAAGATCAAATTAGTTTTAAATGAGGGTCTTTGCCATTGAGTTTCCACAATCGCCTGATGGATGCATTCTGCTACACTGTTCAAGGGGTCGAGAGAAGATGTCCACTTCTCTCTCCCCAACCTTTACTTCACTTGATACGCACATGAATATCCCTCAAATACACTGTGTACTGTTCATCTTGCTCTCTCTGCCAAGTTTTTAGAGTTTACCTCCAAATGTTATTGCTACTCATAGACCTTACAACTTCATCCTTCAGAGTGTACACACCCACTTTCTCATGTCAGGTCTAGGTAAAGTCAAGTGACACTCCTTATCTAGGATCACATACTTGCATATTATGTTCTTGTTTTCATAGGTAAAATGTAAACAGTTAGAATAAATTAAAGGAAATGACAAAAAAACTAGGTGAGCCACTTTCATGTGTGGGTAGTGAACAGAAATCTTTAGAAGCCATATTCTACTACTGCTTATTTCTTCTACCAATCAAAGCAAAGGAATATATATGGCAACCAAAACTAAATGCCCTTCACAATAATGTTGTTTAGTCAAAAATAAAGACCAAAATATTGTGGATAGGTGGCCCAACCCTAGAGCCTGATGTCTGTGTTCTGACCCTGTTTGGCCCTTTTTATGTCCTTGGAAGTTTTCTTCTCCGATAAGTGCTTCAGTTTACTCAATTGTAAAATAAAAAGGTTTTATCTACTTCATAGGACTAATGTAAGAATTAAATCAATTATACTTAAAATATTTAGCTCAGCGTCTTAGCAGGCAGCAGACGACTCAGTTATGTTAGCTGTTAGCTATTAGCATGTGTGTCTTTAGCTCTTTGTGGTCCAGCCCTACAATTTTCATTAGATCAACAGAAACAATAAGAGGTATTAGCACAACAAATCCCATTTCTCTAGGAAAAAAAATTCAAAACATTTTTAATTGACTCACAACTTGACAACAAAGCTCATACTCTCTGCCCTTAAGCTTAGTTAACTTTGTTGGCAATGAAATACCTTTATTTCCTTTTATCCTTTTGTAATTACCAAACTTAACAACATTGGTCTCTTTGATTTAGAGTGTTGTGATAAATCGCACATCGGTCTATTCCACATTTTAAGTCAATTGACACAAAGTAAATAAATAAATAAATAAATAAATCTAACATTCACTGCAGGCATTGCCATAAAAACAACGGGGTCTACCACTTCAACTGTAAGTAAATATGATCTCAAGAATAAATGAGAACTTGATCCTGGGCTGGGAGAAATTAAATTTTTAAATGATTACAGCAGTGTGTCACCAAAAAGATAGGAGGAACTTGGACAAAAATGAAGGTGGCTCATCAGATAATATTTGACCTGAACATCAGAAGTTTAGAACAAAGGAGAATAACACATGACCTGTATTCTCAAGAAGTTTTTGATTCCATAGTCACATGTGGACTTCTACTAGTATCAGGCACACTAGTTTCTTTGACATATGTCAGCTGCTGCGGACAGTGTGGACTGGTTCACTCAACTGCACTGCAAACTCCCGAGAGTGGCCGTTGCAACTGGTGTGCCATGGCACACTAGTGTGCCAGAAAAAACTTTCAAACATGTAGTGCTTGACTATTTAGTCAGGGGCACTGACCTCTTTTCCCTTAGATTGTCAAATATAAATAATGACAACAGCCAATACAACAACAGTCATCTGATGTGAATGAATCAAAATTATACCTATTTCTTTGCTGCTTTAGAGCATACCTTTCTGCACAGTAAACACTGGAAAACTAAAAACTACATTTTCACATTCCCTTACAGTTAGGAACTTGTGGGTATACACTTGGGAGGGCTTTTTTTTTCTATTACAGTTTCCATTCAGTACTATTCTATATTGGTTTTGGATGTGCAGCATACTGGCTAGACAATCATTTACTTTACAGAGTGATCTCCCTGATAATTCAAGTATCCACCTGGCCCCAAATGTAGTTACTATGATAATATTAAAAATATTGCCTATGCTGTAATTTACATCTGTGTCTACCAATTCTTATTTCTTAATCCCTCCACCCTTTTTTACCCAGAACCCCCGACCCCCTCTCTTCTGTCAACGGTCAGTCTGTTCTCTGTATTTATGTGTCTGTCTCTATTTTGTTTGTTGATTTTATTCTTTAGATTCCACATATAAATAAAATCACATGGAATTTGTTTTATTATGCTAAGTGAAATAAATCAAACATAGAGAAACAAATACCATATAGTTGGAAGTTTTGCTGGCTTCATTGTTTCTGGCTGTGTTGCATTCAAAATTTGTCCCCTTGATCTTCTTTACTTTATCAAATACTCTGTTATAAATCTTTTTGGTTTGGCTAGTTAATCAATCAGGGTTCTCCACAGAAACAGATGCAAATGAATAGAAAGAGATAGACATATATAGAAATTTATTTTAACGAATTGCCTCTCATGTTTGCAGAGACTCGATGAGACCAAAATCACAGGGTGGGCCAAAAGAAGGGGGACTCAGGGAAGAGCTGCAGTTCTGTGCTGGTGGTTCCCAGTTTTCACTTCCAGTCCATGCACACCAATTCTGTATTTCCACCTGATTTCAAATATGCTTTATAACCACCTCAAATCTCTCATTCCCAATGCCAATCATTTTTCTACTAGTAGGCTCTCTTTCTTAACATTGGTGTTGCTGTTTCTTCCAGTCTTCCAAACTATATCTTTAATGTTTCCCTCCTTTTTTCTTGACCCCTAGATCTAATGTTGAACAGGGCATTATTTCTTCATTTCAATTGTCACTTAATAGTCTGCTAAGATTTAGTGCATTTCCATGTGCCTAGATTACAATAATAGCTTCCTGACTGATATCTCTGTTTCTAGCAGAAAGGAGAGTTGTAGAAAAATATGCTTATGTTCTCAACACAGCCTGTGACTGGCTCTCTAAATTGTAAAGGTTATTTACAACTTAGGTAGTAAAAGTACAACCTCTACTCCAAAGATTTGGCATAATTCTTAGAGAGAAGTGAGTAAGTCCTAGATATATTCCCCAACCCCTGCCCCCAGACAGAATTAATTATTCCCATAGGAGTCTAAACTTGCCTAAAGGTAGAATATATCACATTGTTTTATAGTTAATTATTTATATGCCTGTCTACCTCCAAAGTGTAAGATATTTAATCCAGCAGCATACCACTTTTTCACCATTAAGCGATACCCTCTAACCTGTCATGTCCTCACTTTTCTGTGAACCAAATTTAGAGTTCATTATTTATCATTATAATTACTCTGTTACAAACAATTATTTCTTTAACCTATCTCTTCCTCCATTTTTCTGGGCCTATCTCCAGCTCTGGTTAAACTTACCTATCTTCCACTTTTAAACCTGCAACCAAACAACTGAACCTTGCTAGAGAATAATTTAACATCAGGCTGACACTGATTCCCTACACATGCATGAACACAGATGTAAAATGACTATTCAATTCAACTCAGCAATTTTCCATGTTTTCTTCTTATTTTTGTTTTACTACCCTCCAAATTCACTGTCTCACACCTTGAACTATCTCCTAAAACCATCTTCCCTCCTTCACTGATAACTTTACCTCATACTTAAAATTTTAGAAGAAGCAATGCCACCAGTAGTCACTCCTCTTCCCTCCACAAACCTAACAATAAACCTCCATTTGCACAGATACTCCCTCTTCCTTTCTGTAATTATAAATCAACTGTCGCTGCAGGAAGCCACTTATATTCTGGATCCAGACACCCTCATCTTTTCAAGATCTTTGTTCTGGAACTTACTCTTTCTCTGCACCATCATGTTTCTCCTATCTCCTCTTTCTTAATCTCACTTCCCCACTTTTCCCCACTCATCTGACTTACATCTATCGTCTCTTATTTTAAAAAAGACAAAATCCAGCTTGACTGGCGTAGCTCAGTGGATTGAGCACAGGCTGTGAACCAAAATGTCGCAGGTTCGATTCCCAGTCAGGGTACATGCCTGGGTTGCAGGCCATGATGCCCAGCAACCACACATTGATGTTTCTCTCTCTCTCTCTTTCTCCCTCCCTTCCCTCTCTAAAAATAAATAAATAAAATCTTTAAAAAAAAAAAGACAAAATCCTTTCAATAACTCTACACCCCCCTCTAATTAACACCCCATTTTTATGCTCTTTTTAGTGAACGTTCTGCCTTCACATTTTCACATGGCAGCCTCTCCTCAGTTCACTCCGGTCAGACTTCTTCTACCATTCCACAGAGACTGCTCTTGATAAGGCAAGCGATGGCCTCCAAACCACCAAACCCAATGGTTATTTTTCTGTCCTTATTTTACTTGATCTCTCAAAAACAGTTAATACAAATAATTGCTTCTTGAAATATTTCCTCCTCCTAGCTTCAATGAGGGATTGTTTTTCTATTCACTGATCACTCTATCTCAGTCTCTTGCTTGTTTCTTCTTAGCTCATTCTAAATTTTGGAATGACCTGGAACTCACTTCCCTATCTATATACTCTAAATAGGTCATGTCATCCAGTACCATGGTTTTAAATGTCACCGGGTTAACAAGTTGTTCTATATCTACATCTCTAAGCCTAGACTAGTCTCAAAACTCATTTATCTAACTACCATTTTTGTGTCTCTAATTGGATGTCTACTAAGCATTTAAAAAAATTGGCATTATCATAACAGAACTATTTATTTCTACCTTAAATTCTCACAAATCTGCTTCTCTTCCCAAATCCCCCCATTTTAGTATTAATTTACCACCTAAATAGACAAAAATGCCAAAAGTCATGGGGAACCATTCCTGATCCAGCTTTATTTCTACGCCCCATTTAATTTGCTGGGAAGATCTGTAGACCTTCCCATAAACATATTTCAAATCTTTGTACTCTCTGCTTCCCATCTTGCCCCATCATACTCCATTTTTACGCAACACCCGATAGAATCATTTAGAACTGCAAACCAGTTTATCCTATTCCAGCATTCTACTCATCAGCCTCTAATCAAACACAGCAAAATGCAAGATGCTTCTCTGGCTTTCCTCTACCAATCGTCCAGTATACTCTTCTCCCCAGCAATCAGGCTTCTGCCACACTTGTCTTCTTTCTGCTTGAACACAGCAAATGTGTTTCTACCTTGAAATCATTGCCTGCTTAAGAACTCCCCTTCCTATTCTGAGTGTTTCCCCTCAACCTTCATGTGACCAGTTCTTAATGGCTATTCAGATCTCATTTCAAATATTACCTCAGAGACTTTCTCTGCTTATCAGTCTAAAGTAATCAATAAATTACTTCTATGATATAGCCCTCTTATAACTATTTGCATAGTTCTTAATATTTGATTTTTCTTATTTAATAATGTATCTGTTTATTCATTCTTTTATTTTTTTTTTAATTATCTGTCATACTGAAGTGAAACCTTCATGGGAGTTTATTCCATATCTTGCTTCTTCTTTGCTATATATCCCTAGGGTCCAGAAAAGTGATTAGACTATTAAAATAATTAAATACTTGAAGTGAATGAATAGATAATGAGGTCTAAGGTAGTCATTAGTGCCAATGATAGAACTGAATTTCTTAGGTCTTTGTAGTTGGGTATAGCCATATAACTGAAACTGGAAGAGACACCAGCATTTGAGCTGCCTGTCACTACCAAACCCAAAAGGCAATGACAGTGACTGAATCTTTATGGGCACTTTATTCAGATGGCCAGCAATCTGGGAAGATGGTACATTCATGCCCTAACAGACCATCTTGTCTTTTCTTTCCAGGCCAACATTTTTATAGCAGAGAATAAACAAAGTGTGGTGAGGGGTTTTGAAGTTCAGGGAGGATTAGGTTAAAGAAACTGCAACATTCCAATCCTGGGCAGTTAGCTGTTCTTAGGGGCTTGTCGGGTGGTTGTCTGTCTCTCCCTGGAACACAATGGCCTGGATGCCTCCTCTTGTCCCCAAGCGGTAATCTTTAACAGTGCCCAGCAGGTCAGATGTTTTCCTAGGAGCCAGGAAGGGCCTTATCTGTAGCTTCTGAAACAAAAGCTTTAACATATACATTACTTACTAGGCTTATAACTTTTTACCTAAACTGACATTTTCCAACTCTTAAGTCCTCTTTCATAACTAATTTTGGCCAAAATCTTGTGAGCAAAAATAGTATGAGTCTGTCTGGGTCAGAACATTTAATTCCAGTGCAAAAAACTACAGAGCTCCCTTTCTTTCTATCATGTGAATAGTTGAGTATCTATTAGCCTGTACTGGAGAGAGGACAATGATGAGATGTGAACAGAGCTACTAAGCAATTCACAATAAAGATCCTGTGAGCAAGAAATAACTGTTTGTTGTTTTAAGTTATTGAGATGTTGAGCTTTTGAGTTACACAGCTTAATCAAGGCTATTCTAATAAATAAGAGAGCTATCTTTGCGTCTTCATCAATTAGCTTAGTATAAGGTGTATATACACACCACACACACATAAAGTTGTTGTTTTTTTTCAACCTGTTTCTTCATCTACACATTTAGAAAAATAAGCATTACTTTCTCAGGGTATTTGTCAGAAACAATGTAAACTAGAATTAGCTTTTATTAAGCACTTATATGTCACACACAGTAGTAGCTAAACTCTTGACATGTAAACATCTTGTATAATTCTCACAATAGCCTTTTGAGGTCTGTTCTGTTACTCTGTTCATTTTACAGATTAAGAAACAGCTACAGAGAGATTAGTTAACTCACATAAAATAACAAAGCTAGTAGGTGGTGGAGTGGGGTCTTGAGATCTAAAGCTAAGCAATTTGTCTCAAAAGTCTATGATTTAAAAAAGATAAGGTCTATAAAGCAGTTTCCATATCGCCTGTCACACATTATTTTCTCCATTAGTGCCTATAATTTAAGAGCATATTGAATTTCTAAAAAACTACACAAGTGCAAAGTATTTTTGTTATTTTTAAGACTTTGTCTCTTCCTTATCACTTAGTAAGGAAGTCTAAAAAGCTGCATTTACAGGAGAAATGATATTTAATATTTGCCTGGTTACTTTGATAAGGTAGACAACATATCTGACAAGGTGGGCTTGAGTAAAATTTATTTTAGAAGGCCTAATACAAACTTTAATGTGGGTCTTTTTTGCAAAATCAATCATTATGCATGTAAGAGACAAGTATCTACTAACTTCCCAGAAGTATATTAGGCATTGTGGGATCAAGTTCGAACTGAAACTCAAGAACAAGGCAAAAAAGAACACTACATGTCTGCATTTTTAAATGTCACACTATACATAGTGCGACATAGATAGACAATAAATCTTGTGAAAGTTTACAGGAAACAGATCACTGGATCACCATATTAGAAGTTTGATATAGATGTTTCTAAACTTTACATAGTTATGTGACCATTAAATTAATGTGGCAATTAAGTGACATTTTAAATGAATTTCTACTTGATAACTAAAAGAATTCCAAATAAAATTCTTTATGATGTGAATTAAAGGTCAATTTTTAGACAAACATAATAGACTTGATAAACGTATATTGTCAGAATAGGGAGTAACTTTACATACTTCAGGCTTTGCTTGAGTGGGGTATTTATTTGCATTTTACTATACATTTTTTATGAAAGTATTTCCATCACTATAAATTCCAAATGTTAAAACCTAAATAGTCCTGATCATAAATACCCTAGTATGATCAGATACATGTTATGGAAAAGATGAAATAAATTTAGCAATCCCCACGGGGAATAGGAGCCCTGTGATGACATAATGTTAAGTAGTTAGCAACATAAATATATTGAAACTGAATTGAACAAAGATTACTCCTGCTGTTGGACCATATGGCAAATGTTTAAGAAAGGAATTGCTGCAGGTGTTATTTATTGTAGCCACATAAATCCAGCCCAACCGCACCTATTAACATTAACTTTTGAAAATATGGCTGCCAAATTTCAAACAGAATTAGGACACTTGCTTGCTAAAATTTTATCACTTGTTTTGTAAATCATGAAGCCTCTCATCTATATAAATTTCTGAGAACCTAAAAGAGCTGAAAATTTGAGTGAACTTTAACTTAACATTATTCCACTTTAAGAGTGAATTGCATTGGGACAGGCAAAATGAGATTAGGCTTGAGACGTGAGGTTACAGGTGAAAATGAAGACCAGCAAAAACAGAAATAAAGCATGGAAAGGAAAGGAAAATAAAAGGAAGAAAAAATGGTTGGAATAAATATGGTCCTTGATAAATAGTTTGTTATTCATCATTTTCATATATCTTAGTTTAATAACTCAGGAATGTTCAAATTCACTTCATCAATTTCTCAAATTTAAAAAAGAAATGTGCATGTCCTTTGATAAAGTATTTGGGGGAATAATTTTTAGCGTACCAGAGAATAAGTCCTCTTCCCCTCTCTTTTTCTTCCCGCAGCACTTTGTAATGATGCATTCTCTAGTTCAAGACTACCGTGGAAACACTGGTTAGGCATATGGAAATCTGGTGTGAAACTTTAAAAGTAGAAAGTTATTTCCATAGTCAAAACATATGTAAAGTGCAAATTCTCTTTTGAACTTTTTTTAAATGATGACAGAGAAAGGATTCAACTAAAATTCTTAAGTACACTTTGAAGGCTATAACAATTCATGTAATTTTCTAATACTATAATTAATATAATATTGAATACCACAGATCTGTCAAGACAGGGACCTTGAGTACAGAGACAAAGCTAGTAGGTATCTCATAAATATATGGAGAAGGTGGGGCCCTCAGCAGAGGCCTCTTGTTATCTAGGCTGTGGCCATCAATGCACACTGAGCAAGTGAAAAGAAGGTTTGAACAAGCCACCCTCAAGATGAACTGTTCTGTAGCCTAGGCATTCCTTGAGAAATATCTCTGCTACCTGAGCCCTAACTTCTGCTCAGCTCAAGAGCCCAGGAAGTTTCACTGACCATCCCTGCCACCCATGGAAAGCTCCATTCTTCACCAACCTGAACAAGTTAAGAACAAGGAGAGATGATTCTGTCCTATTTCCCATTAGTAAATAAGGATAAAAAGACAGAAACAACAAAACACCTTTTCCAAAAATCAAAGTTGTATTCTTGGTTTGTCCCCTACATAGGAATAATGCATACTTGACTCACAGGAAGAAAGCTAATAGATCTTAATTACAGTTCAAATTCAAACCCAACACCAAGCCTTTTAAAAGAAGAAATGCTCAAGAAGCCCTGCTTTAGGCTACTAAATACCTCTCAGTGCATTTCTCTGGGGAGTTAATGCTTATTTTTGATAATAGAGAAAGAGCAATGTACTAGTTACATATCCATATAAGACCGATTTCTTACAATGATGCGGAATACATTATATGAAGTCCTTCTAATAACATTCCAGGTGAGACTTCAGCCCCAAACTCTGGTCCTCAGGAGCATCTCTGAATCAACTACCTTCCCACAACTGGGCAACTTTTCATAAATTATCAGAGAAAAAAGTATAAGGTCTAGGATAAATCTTTCACTTCCCATAGGAAATTTCATCGGTGAAAGCAGTAACTAGATGACTAACTCCTTGTCTAAACATCACTTGTGCCTGGAAGCATGGTAGAAAATTTCATTACAGCAAGCACAAATATCGATGTGGCCACCACAGAAACCTGCCAGTTAAAGTCCTGTTAATGTCCCACACTTAACACCTTTGCTTCCCAGAGGGAGAAAAGCGCTTTATAAATCCTCCACCCTATAGTTGCAGATAGAAAGGATTAATGTTCTCACAGGTTTTATAGTCTCTATTGATTTCTTGAATGGAAATAAGAGATGCTGTTAATGAACCTCCTGTGGGTACGCACACACTGCAACTCCCAGCATCTCCCTTGAAGGTAGATGTAAGGTTTGCTGATCTGAAGTTACTTGTGCAGCAGATTACAATTCATCTCTGGGGGAAAGTTTTATCTGTTAAGGAAATATTCACTTTCATTGCCAATGAAACCTTCCTCAAAACACTAGATAAAAAGTTTTAAGACTTAAAAATCTATGCAATAGAATGTATAATGTAATAACATCCAGAGAAAAGGATGAGGGTTTTATCATCACATTTTCCATTAATCTATTTTCACCATTTAGCCCCAGTAAATGAATGTACAATGTGATCAAAAGAAGTGTACATGTTATGAAGTGATAGCTTCCATGAACTCTCCTGGTTTCCCTCCTAAAGAGTAAATCCCTAAAATCTTCTTGTCTAAAAATTGTGAAGCTACCCTCCACTGCCTGTTCTTGGAACAATCTCCATTCAGGCCTTTGTATCTTAGGTATCTTAGCTCAAATATTATCTCATCAGCAAGGCCTCACCAACCATCCAATCTGAACATTATCAGTCATTATCTTCATAGTTTCTTATTTACTGCTACATTTCCATCACACTGCCAGTCACAAAATAAGTGCTAAATAAATATAAACTGAATGCATGATGGCTTTTTGGTTTGTAGCCATCTGTAAGAACTCAGTGGATAAGTACATAAGCAGTATATTATAATAGTACTGTAATATATTTTCATAAGCAAAAAAAATCTGTCTTTTTGAAATCTCCTTTAATGGGATCTAAGTTAATTAGTTAATGTATTCTATTTCTCTTTAGGCATGAAGAGAGTAGAGGAAAAAGCCATTTAAATCCCCAATTTCAGCAGTTTTTTTTCCATTTATCATTTTCATTTTGGCTCTTTTATTATAACTTTCTTTTCACGTAAAGTCAAGCTGTCATGTACATGAGTCTTTGAGAAAACTATCATTCACTTGGATTGGTTTAAGGCCAATTAAAAGGAAAACAATAACAACTGCCACTCTTCATTTCCCAAAATGACAGGTTGTGGTTCTGTATTGTTTTATGGTGTATATTGTGAATATATATACATATTTTAGTTTCAAAGCAATAAGTCTGGAAAACATGTTTTTTCCAAAGTCCATTATGTTTACTATGGCTTATGCAAATCTTTTAACTAAAAGTTACTCAAAGAATTGAATAGCAACCTGAGATTTCATAGTAAAGTTTTTATCTTTTTAATATAGTTTATTGTTTATGCTGTTACAATTGTCCTAAATTTTCCTCCTTTGCCCTCACTACTCAACCCCCTTGCAAACTCCTTCAGGCAATCCCCACACCATTGTCCATGTCCATGGACCATGCGTATATGTTCCTTGGCTACTCTACTCCCTATGCTGTCCTGTACATCTGCATGGCTATTCTGTAACTACCAATTTGTACTTCTTAATCCTCTCACCTTTTTCACCCATCTCCCACACTTCCCTCCCGTCTGGCAACCATCAAAATGTTCTCTGTATCTACGGTTCTATTTCTGTTCTGCTGTGTTTTTAATTAAAAAATATATATTTTACCCAGCTTCCAAGACAGCAAGAAGCATATTCATTCTTTCCAAAATATATTGATGTATTTATTAATAAATTACAATGTTCTGAGGCTATAGGAAATACAAGTGTGAATCTTACCTTGTTTCCTTATATTTTCCTTTCTTTAACACTTTATTACATAGAGGAAATACAAGATATATAAGTAACTAGAATGGAAAGTAAAAAGTAACTCAATTTCTTGTGATTCTTTCCAGATGCCGTTGAATGTGACTGGAGAAGATCAGAGAATCAAATTGAGAAATTTCCATTTCAGATCTCAGTCAGGCACAGAATAGTGTCCCATAAGATTACCTGCTTCTGCAATAAGCTCTCTTTCCCACTTTCAGAGACAACTGTTGTAAATTCTTCTCTTTCCTCCAGTCTTCAGGTATATTTTCTGTAGCTCCCACACTGGAAGGCTTTAACTAGCTCTTTGTCAACAAAATGGAAGCTGTAGGATTCCAGGTCTCTCATATTCCCACTTAGAAATCTATGTTCTACCTGCACCTGCATCAATCTTCTTTCTTTTTCTAAGTGAAATAGAGGATCACTTTTCCTTTTGTCCAAAGCCAGTGTCTCCTTACTTTTTCTCTGGGTCTAATCCTTAATCTTTTTGAAAACTCTGCCGCCTTGACTACTTCTCCCCTCTGGTATCATCAGCTTTCCCCTTTTTACTGGATCATTCCCATTCATGTATATGTTCTTCCATATTAAAAAAAAAGAAATTGGCCTCAATACCACGTTGTTCACTAACATCTGCCCTATTTTTCAGCTTTTATCTATGGTTAAACTTCTTAATTTTTCCTCCATTTCCTAATCCTTGATCCGTAATTCTACAGTAACAATCTTGCTTCTAGTCCCAACATTCTCTGGTCAATGCCCTTGTCAAACGTCTAGCTGATTTCTATATGCTGGATCTCTACCAGACATTTCAATCTTAATATGGCCTAAACTAATCTCTTCAATTTTCCCAGGTAATACATTCTCTTCCTAGTCTTACTCATTTGATACAAGCAAAAAAAAAAAAAAGGAATTACCACCAATTTCTTCTGTCTATTCATGTCCAAATTCAATTCATGTTCAAGACCAGTTGATTGTACTTCCAAAATACATATACAATCTGTCTACTTCTTTTTTTCCATTGATTTTACTCTGGTCCATCTTACCATTGTCTCTTCCTTAGACTACTTCAACAACTTTATAATTGCTCCATTTCTGTTCTTGAGTCCCTCTGCATCACAGAAAGAATAATATTCTTCTGATCTCACTTACATTATTTCCCTCCCACAACACAGAATGGTGGGGGAGATGAAAAAGACATTTGAAGAAGACTTGAAGCACAGTGAAAATTTTAGCTCTAGAAATTAAGGAAAAAATGTTTTCAGAACAACAGACCAGCATTGGCAAAGACATGGAAATGAAGAAGCGTAAGAGGGTGCCTAGGATTCTATTTGGCTATGTCACAGGGCACATAAATATAAATAGGGAAATAAGGTCAGGGTTGGAGCCACATGGAGAGCCTTTGATTTCATAGGTAGTTAGAATTTGGTTATTTCATTTTATGTTCAATATTGAGAAATAAGTAAAGCTAATTTTCTGGTTGTGATCGACAAGCAAAAATATAGATTAATGAAAGCTATATGGTGATTATTTTCTTAAAGTGATAAACCAGTCATGCAAACCTGTCATATCTCAAGTTTTTTGTGTCTTTTTCTCAAAAATAATTATACTGGCTTCCACTTCTTTGGCAAAAACAAAAGTAAATATCTATTTCACCCACCTTTTTCTTTACGAGGAAGAAAATCATATTTCTAATTGGAATAATTGAAAATTTTACTTCCCATGTATTTTTGTGAGCGACTTCTTTCAATTAGAAATTTTAGGGTGGAGTCTAGATCCTGCATTTTTTCTGCTTTTAATAAACAAATAAGTATGTAAACAACATTTCAAATAACCTTTCAATGATGCAAAACTCAATATCTTGTTTTAAGGCTCAGGAAACCTGGTTAATTTTTAAAACTGATTATGGATGGTGGTGTGGTTTTGCCCAGTCCACGTTGTCTAGAAGGAAAGAGGAAAGTCCAGATGTGAGAGAAATGCAAATGGCTTCAAGTTCTACTCGAAAACTTATTGTCAGCATCACTCTGCAGGATTATGTTCAACATGTGCCACTATTGACCTCCATCACCCCTGCTCTCCAGATTTCAAAGTCTTTGGGAAAGGGAAAGTCATTTCTCCTTAAAATAAATATTGGAACTAATTAATTAAGACAGACATTCAGAATTAGACTCCAGGGCATCTGTGATTGTTGTGTAATAATGTGTGATGTAAATATATTGTAAATGAATAACTGAGTTAGCCATCAAATCAATTCGCAACCTTCTGGTCCTTAGAGCTTTGGGCAGTAAAGCAATTAACACTTCGGAAGTCTGTGACCAAGAAGTGTCCTTTGAGAGACAGGCAATCAATTGGAATGTGAGTCTGCTGAGCAATTTAAAGATTCCAAGTAAATATTTCAAAGAAAGTCAATTTAATTTCAAATAACTGTATTGGCAAGACAATGTGTATGCAAGCTGCCAAAGTCAATACATTATATGCTGGGGGCAATTTTCACAACTACAAGAATATATTAAAAAAAAAGAATGTTTTATCTACAACCTCAAAATATGTACTCTCACTCACACTAGATATTGTTTTGTAATAAGTTCCAAGTTTCTTTTATGAGACATAAGATTTAATTTATCCTCTTATTGCCAAGTTTTATATATTTATTTTCAATAGATATATAAATACAGGGGTAGGCAAAAGTAGATTTAGCATTGTAAGTACAAGGAACAGAATTTATTCTTATATTGTTATTTATTTATTAATTACTATATTGTTTATTTATATTATAACTGTAAACCTACTTTTGTCCACCCTATATAGACCACAGATATTTTAATTAGATGTAGATGAAAATTCAATTCTTTGATTCGATAATCCTACAAAGATGAGGAGAAGGCAAATGGACAGTGAATATATCAACTAAAATATTTTTAATAAAATAAAAAGTAATGAATATCTGGAATTTCCCTTGTGTTCAGTTCCTACCTCCACCGTGATTTTTGATGAATTCTTATATTACCAAGAGTTCATCTTTAAAGTTGTATAATCATTTTATAATTAGGACATAATGCTTCTTTGTAAAAAAATATATCAAGGATTGTTTCTGAGAACAAGCTCTCAGCAAAGATTAAAAGAGTCCTCACTATCATCATCCATATAAAAGTTGTCCAGGCAAAAGTCTTCCTGAAAAAATTCCAGAAAATTTTTTTTATATTTGTATGCATACTTCCCCTACTTCTACAAATACTATTAAGAGGATTAAGTATTAAAGATGCTTAAATGTTAATTAAAAAAATAAAGCTGGTTAAAAAGCACAGAGGAACAGATGCGTCCAGCCCCTTGAGAAGAGTTCAGTAATAAAAGATTGTTACTGTTTTCTTAACTAAGTTTCCACATGATTATCTTTCCTATCATTGGAGAAATCCAGGATTAGTAGGTCTCTCAAAAGTTTTCCACTCTGTATTTTCATGAGGAGGGGGAGACTGAGAAAACTAGTTTAATGGAAATATAACTAGTTTATAACTGAACTAGTTTATACAACTGAGATAAGTCATAATTATTTTTAAATGTTCTCAAATCTTTAAAAGGTTAAAAGTGCTGCCAGTGCAGTGGAGTGTAAATATCCTGGATTAAGAGTCAGATTGGTCTAAATCTGAATCCTGGTTGGTCCTCTCCATGAGAGTCAAGTTTGCTAACCTCCAAGCCCAGGTTTCTTCATGTATAAAATAAGCCTACTAATGTTCACATTTATAGTACTGTTATGAACATAAAAGTCATTCATTTTTTATTCAGTTATTTTTATCCAACTATGATATGCAAACATTTTATTGGATGTTGGAATTCGAGCATGCCTGAGACATAGTTATAGTCCTTAAGAAGCCCATAGTCCAACTCAGGGAGTCAGATTTAAAACTGATGGCCACCCCCTGTCTATTCTCCCACTGTTGTATAATAAATTCCAAATTTCCAGCAGGCCATATGGGCTCACAGAAAGCAAATTCTATTTCCCAGCCTCCCTGCAGCCAGATATGGACATATGGCTGTGTTCTGGCCAATAGAATTTTGAGCAGAAGAAGTCTGAACAAACTTCAGGTTATATATATTTTAGACAGAAATCACAACCATCCCTTTTCCTCTTTCTTCCATCATGATTCTTGGAACATTGTCATGGTATGGAGCCATCTTGGACAGAATCACCATACCAAACTTTGATGGCCTATACCCAAAATATTATCTGAGAGAAAAATACAATTCTGTCTTGTTGAACCCACTGCCATTTAGAGTCTATGTTAAATGCAGCTGTGGTTTAGGAGTACAGATTATATCCAGAGGGCAATTGGAGTGAATGGTAGGTTTTTAAGAAAGTAATGTGGTGAGATTTCCCTTTTGGATGTTCATGCTGATTCAGTATACTGAATTGATGGTGGGGAATCACAGGATCAAAAGAAGGAAAAAGATTTAAGAGATTGTTTCATTCATTGCAGGGAGAGATTATGATAAAAGTAGTGAAAATGGAAAGAAACTACAGGACTCAAGAGATAATAGATCTCCAGAAATACAAGTCTAGTTAGGTATAGAGGAAAGCAAAAGACACAGAGAAGAGACACAGGTTTTTTGCTTATGCAACTAAGTAGGTTGTTGTATTATTCAGTGATATAAAGAACATAGAATGTAGTGAATTAGTCATTTAATGCACTTGATATGTAATTGATGATCAGTCACTGTAGCTATAATTTGTGAATTTGCTGGTGCTTCTTGTTATACTTTATGGATTTTTATAAGCAAAATGGTGTCTCTATTATCTTAGATATTTAAAATATCCAGTCTGGTCATGTAAGACCTAACTAGAGTTCTGTCAGCAGCATACCGTAGTATATCACTGAAGTGCTATTCCATTGTAAAAAAAAAAAATGAGTCCCATAGTAAATAAGAACTTCTAGAACCTATTTGTGACATAGAACTGTAAAGGTTCCAAGATTTTTTCCTATTTACAAATTAGCACATTAACCTACCAGAGTTTCAAGAATGCTGCAGAAGATATAAAACACCTAAGAGGCAAAGGCTTTGTACCTGTCAACAACAGGAGCTAGAGTACGTGTCACCTTTCCTGGGTTTCAATTCCCACAGGATGCTTTGAAAAGGCCAAGTCAGGTGCTACCTGCACATGCAGTGAGTTACATTACAGGTCAGAAACCCTAAGCTTAGGAAACCTGAACCTTCCTTAATGGACCATGAGCAAACATGCATTTTACTCTAGTGGAAGGTATTGTCTCTGTTTTCCATTGTTATATGTTTTCAATATAAAACATCTTTGAAAATATATATAAAAATAAAAGCAGTCAGTGTTTTACTTGCTAGAATTATAAAAATGCAAGAAACCCATGGAAAATTGCTGATATTAAGAAAACACTGAGACCTACTTATTAGGGTGACCAAATCTTACATAGTGATATATGTGCCTTTTCTTGAGTATTTAGGCCCAGACTGCATTCTTAAAACCATTATTGTTTGTATTGGACCGTAGAGTATTTCATTAACTAGGTTTGGCTAACATATTGAAAGCTTACTTTGGGCAAGACCTCATTCTCAGTACTCCTGTGGATACAAACGTGGATAAGCTGGGGTCTGTGCGCACATAGTCTGGAGGAGGACACAGGTATCTAAGACCTAATGCGAAGACCAGCCTTACTATGAAGAAAAATTATGGGACAACAGAAGAGGGAAACATTGAAATCTACATAAAAGAGGTAGAATTTGAGATAGAAAGAGAACGGATAATTTTAAAGGGATAGATAGATGGATTGGGGCAGGGCAGTAGAGAAAAAATATGGATTTAAAGTTGATCACTCTAACAATAATATAAAAAGTACTTTAGAAATAAGGCAATGAGTTATCTCTAACTATAATCCCAAAGAAAGCCTTAATGACAACTTGAATTAAGGCACTATCAATGTCAGTAAAAGGCAAGGAATTGACTAAAAAGGAAAGAAAAAGAATTGTGTCTTACTGTGTTGTTGATGATGGGAGAAGAGAGACAATAAAAATAATTTAGATCAAATCACTTAAATTAACAAATCACCCTGGTTTGGCAGCTGCTTCTGTGTGAGTATGTGACCTACCTTCTTCACTGGGCCCAGTATTTGGTTTAGGGGTAAGTCTGTGAGGCAAGTGAGTCTACTATACTCAAATATAGAACTTGGACTTGAACTGTTAGAAACAGAATTTCTCTTTGTGCTGGCCATGGAGATGTGAAAATGTAACATTAAAGTTCTGGGTGGTACTACAAAGAGAAAACAGATAGGGAGGAAAGCCATCTGAAACAAACAAACAGACAAACAAACAAATAAACAGGATTAAGAAGTGAAGAGAGGCAGCAACATAATTTGAGACCTTCAAACCACCCATGCTGTGAAAAAGAAACTGCTGCAATTTTTAGGCTTGAGAACCAATTCCAATTGTTTGAGTTGTGTTTCTTCCATTTGCATCTGAAAACACTTTAACTGAATCATGACTGACTTTCTTGAAATGTACTAAATCTTAGTCTGTCCAACAGAGATGCTGTAGAAAGTACTGGGTCAGTGAGTACAAGGTTATACTGTGTGGTGTCTAAAGTCCCTTCCACTTCTGAGTATCTCTAGTGCACTGAACTTTAAAAGAACATGCAGAGAAGTGGGAATATATTTGCATTAATATATTTGCATAGCTGCAGCTGTGGAGCATCACTTGGGAAGCACCTTTGCATTCTTTATAATATATTTAAATACAGAGAAATCTATTTCATAGAATATGTATAAATGTTTCTCTGCACTCTTTTAGTTATACAACAGAATCAAAGAATAAAGGGGAAAAAGCAACAATAATGATGGAACCTCGTCAGCCAAATGCAATGAGGAATGTAGTCAGCCCTTTTATGTACACATTAATCATGGCAGAACGAGAAATGGATACACAGCCTTGTTTTGGAAGTGTCTCACAAAATTGCTTTAGAACACTGAGCCATAAAGCTCTTAGTTTAATGAGTTAGTAACATTTTGCAGATTTGCTTAAAACACGTTGCTTTCCAGACTGTCAACAGACTCCAACAGTTCTTGCCAACACACTCATCCTAAACAATTACATTAAGATCCACAAGGCCGTGTTTACAGTTCTGAGAAACGAATGTATTGTTAATGGGCCATAAACTATCCTCTGACTCAATGGCTTGGCTTTTTGAAATTTGTGTAATAGTCAACAGAAAATTTCCAACATCTACTTGGCATGGAAGTGGAATTAGCTTCAGGGCTATAAAACTGAATGCTGAGAAGCATCCCTTCCACACATTTCCAATCGGATGTGCTTTTTTATAGAGAATAAAACAATTTACACAAAATTTTGAAGGAAGATCACTGCTGTACTTTAGAATAGTTTTATATGTTATAACAAAAAGTAAATAATCATGATGACCCATAAAAAAACTTCTATGTGTACCATATCTGCGATTTTCTCTCAAATAATTTTTGAAACCTCTTGTGAAATAGCTGCATCGGCGAGTCACAAATAGCCTGTGAACAGGCATTCACAGTGGCTAAATGCTCATCATGTCTGTTATTATCTGTTTTCTGGTTGCCAAAAAACGGTTATTTCAAACTACTGTTTTTATTTTCCTATAAAATTCTGTGACTGCCTCTCATACCTATTTTCCATTTTCTTATTGTTCTCACCTCTTTCTGTTCTGTTGCACTGTATTTCTGCTTCATTCCCTTCTCACTCCAGGCATCCTTCTTATTTTAGGCTAATGTCTCTCAGTGTCTTCTTTCCAGATGGTTCCACGTTCTGTTGCTGGTAATTTCCATTCATCTCAATGCACTTTTTCAATTAACCAAATTGTGCTTTGCAAGCTTTACTCCCTGTATAATTTTATTATTTCATTGCCAGGTTTCTTCCCATCTTTGTAATCTATGAATTTCAGCAAAGAATTATTCTGGGTACTATATAAATACAAAGATATCTGGTATTAGATATCAAGGAGTTTGTCATCTCTAAGAGAAGCTATGTCACAAGTATATTCTTGGCATAAATACTCTTCCGTTTTGGGGTCTCTTATCTGATGGGTGGCAAATACAGAGCAAAAACTTCTTTCTTGTTAGGAGCCCATCAGAAATGTAGGACAAGGAAGGGAAAATAGTCTTTGATCTCTTTTAGGCAATGTGTTCCTACTGTAAAAATAGTGATGGAGACTGTGTGGCATTGAAGGCTGTTGAATAGAGGAAGCAGACCCAATTCCAGCCTTCACAGTCCTGGTACCCAGCACACTACTTGTTCCGAGATTAGTACTGAAGGCAATAATGACGATAGTGAACTCTAGTGTCTGTTTACTATGTTTTAGGCACTATTTCAAGCATGCTACTAATATTATCTCATTTATACAACTTTTAAAGATAAAAACCAATTAGTTTACCCCACTTGACAGATTAGGATAACTAGGCATAAAAGGTTAAGTACATTTTTCAAAGTGATGCAATCAACAAGCAATGAGTTCATATTCAAATTCAACCACTGTGGTTCTAGAACCCACATTCTCAGCCTCAATGTCTAACGATAGAATCCAGGGATTTCCCTGCATCCCCCATCCTGTACTTCATCTTGCATCCTTGATCCTATCCTGCCACAGCGTTACCTTTTCAAGAAGTTTACACCAGTTAACCCACTTAAAATTGCAGCACTCCTGACTGCCAATTTTTTTATTCATTATTCTGACCCTTTAGAATCCTAAATGAATCACTCACACTCTGGACACCTCAGGCCACAATTTCTCACTGAAAACTTCCTCTTAGCTAATCCTGAATGCATTACAGTCAGTGTCTTCAGAAGAGCTCCAGGTCTCTATGACAACTGGCTTGTATATTCATGCGATACTTTTAGACTGTAGACAAATATTGTCTGTCTCTGTAGGAACAATGTGAACCTGCTACTGGCACTATTTAGATTAGACTGTTGAACTACTGGCTAATCTTCATGTACAAATGACACAATGTCAGCTTCGGAAAAGAATAGACGACCTATGACAAAAACTCAGGTGTCCTATTTTCTTTCTCAGATACACACTCAAACTCGGTTCTAGGTTGATTTCATAATTCTCTAATGAGAACATTATACTGTATCCCTGATATGGAAATGCCATTTACCTAAAAGCAACAAATTCTGAATTTGAATAGGAATATTCCAGTATTTTGATAGTATTTTTACTGTCTATAGAATTGTTATAGTAGAAAGAACCCTGCACTGGGAGTCAAATCCCTGGATTCTATAAATAACTTTAGTGCCAAAGAACCGTGTGACCATGGACAAGCCATTTTTTCTATGTGAGTTCCAGAGTTCTCTTCTATAAATTTAGGTCACTCGACTAGATGATATCTAAGCTCCTTACCAATTCTCAAATTTTCTCATACTCAGAAATGTTCAGAGAAACTAAAATTCAGTTGTTCTGGTAATTAAGTAGGGTTTAAATATTTATGCATCTGTGAGTAAATTAAAAGTAAGTTGACTATATGTTCTTTGCCTGGAATATTCCCAATTTACAGTATCACTCCACAATTCTTAAGGACATCCTCTATTATCTTCATTAACTTTTACCTTGTGCTAATTTATAATATATCTTTAAGATTTGGAAGTTAATTTCTATTGTCATCCCCCCCCCAGTTTTATTGAGATATAATTAACATACAACACTATATAAGTTTAAGATTAGAGTATAATGATATGCTTGACATACATATATTATAAAATAATTACCAAAATAAGTTTAGTTAGCATCCACCACTCCATATACTTACAAAAATTCTTTTAGGTGTACTTTCTTAGCACCTTTCAACTATACCATAGAGCAGTGTTAACTATAGTTATCAATTCTACTGTAGGTTATACCCACAGTGTTTATTTATCTTGTAACTAGAAGGTTGTAACTCTTGACTACCTTCATCTAATTTTCTTAGCCCCCCTCCCCTGCCCATCTCCAGTAACCATAAATCTGACCTTTTTTATGAGTATGGTTTTATTTCTTTGTTTGTTTTTAAAGTCTACATATAAGTGAGATCATGTATAGTTGTCTTTCTTTATCTGTCTTATTTTACTTTGCATAAGGCCTTCAAGTACATCCATGTTGTTGTAAATGTCAGGATTGCAAGATTTCCTTCTTTTTTTGGATGAATAGTATTCCATTGTAGATATATACCATAACTTCTTTATGCCCTCATCTACCAATGGACACTTAGGTTGTTTCCATGTGTTGGCTATTGTAAATAATGCTGAATGGAATATATGGATGCATAAATCTTTTTGACATAGTGATTTCATTTCCTGTGGATATATGCCCAGAGTGGTATTGCTAAATCACATAATAGTTCTATTTTTAAATTTTTGAGGAACCTCAATAATATTTTCTACCATGGCTGTACCAATTCACATTCTCACTAACATTACACAAGGATTCTCTTTTCTCCACATTCTGGACAACATTCATTGTCTCTGATTTTTTTTTTCCCTGATGGTAGCCATTCTAATAGATGTGAGGCAATTAACTCATTTGGCTTTGATTTTCATCTCCCTAATGATTAATGATGTTGAGCAACTTTTCATATACCTATTGGGCATTTGAATTTTTTTTCAAAAAATGTCTATTCATGTCCTTTGCCCATTTAAAAGTGGGTCATTGGGTTTGGTTTTTTTTTTTTTTGCAATTATGTGAATTCTTATATATTTTAGATATTAACCCCTAATCAGATATGTGACTTGCAATTACTTTCTCTCTTTCTATAGGTTGACTTTTCATTTTCTTTATTGTTTCTTCAAATGCATATTCATTTTCTAATATAGTAGCAGGAATATTATTGGTTGTTTTTTTTACTCATTTCTTAATATTACACTGCTCATATCCTTGTATGTTGATACAGGTTTCATATTTTTTTATTTTCCCCTTCCTAATGGGATCATACATGTATCTGTTAATTTTTTTTTCACTTAATGATACATCATGGAAATCCCATCCAACTAGTGAACATAGTTCTAATTGTGTGTGGGTTTTCCTATTCTTACATAATGTGCTTTTTTTTTTATCATTGATTCTCAGAGATCAGATCAATGGGTCAAATTACATGTACATTTTTTTAATTTTATGTTATTATTTTACATTTCTAAAAGCCATTAAAACTTACATTGCCACAAGCATTTCATGAGAGCTGCACTGATTTTTAAAGTTGGTTTTCTTTTCTAACTATGGTAAGGAGTATCAGCCATACACCTTAAAAAAGCAGCTGGGGGAATCCTCAGATTCAGGTGGCCCTGAACCTTTTGTGGCTAATGAAAACTATCATGGTAGAAACCTGAGTTTAAATTTCCTTTGCTCAATACCTAGAGCTAATGAGGGAGCTGCTATGCTCCTTGTCTTTGTGTCTTCTCTCTACTGTTGACCTAGGAGTATAAGCTCTGCGTTTCTGTCCTCACTCATATCTATCTAGAAATTTGGCTTCAACTCAGCAACCAGAAGGACTGGGCAAAAAGAATAGTGAATCAAGGAAAACATGAATAAAACCCGTAAAAGTGAGGATTTATATAGCTTAGTCCTAAAATAGTATCCAATTTACACAAATCTTTGTCCTCCCTTGCAATAAGTCTAAAAAGCAGTCCCATTTTTAATTCATGACACTCAGAGTATATTAAAGAAAATATAATTCATGATTAATCCTGGCAGAAGCTGGATCTCTTTCCTCCCCTTTATCTCCTTTTCTGCTCTGAATGACCCCACATTCTTCAGATTTTATCATACCCCTTTTTATTTTTCTCATTTTTTTAATTTTTATAGATTGTTAACTTTTTCGCCAAGCCTATCCCCTTCTCCCTTCCTATAATCATTGCTTACCCTTGTTTAATGTTTAGTATGTTGCAGGCCTGATTCTATAAACTTTACTATATTAATCCATTTAATTCCCCAAACAACACTATAGGATAAACTTCTGTAATCTATAATTTTAAGATATAGAGAGCTTAAGTAAGTTGCCCCAGTTCAGACAGCTAGTAAGCAACAGATTGGGGCTCTAACAGAGGGAATCTGACATCAGAGTCAGTGCAATTAAGCAATTTGTTCTGCTGCCTTTCTAGTCCAGTTCTTTTCTCTAAAGGTTCATTACAAAATATAGTATTCCTTTGGTGAGTCAGATGAGGGAAGATATTAACAAGTGTTGCCCTGCCTCAGTCACATAAATAACCTATGTGGCTATAGGTGAAACTATTATTTGGTTTCCAGTAGTGGACAGATAACAATATATTATATTTCTTTCAATTCGATTGGCTGTATTTCTAATCTCAGTATTCAAAATTCATTAAGATTGATCTCTACATTAAAAAAACATAGGATTTCAAAGGACAAATTCTGTGATCTTAATATTCAAAGAAATTGTAATGTGATAAAGGGGTTAAAATATTAACACCTTTGAAATAATAAAAAGACAATAAGATGCATTATATAACTCTTTCTAAATTTCTAGTTACTCCTCAGTGGAATTCATGAGATTTCTTCTTTCCCAGCCTTATATCAATCTACAATTTGGAGATCTTATCCATTTTTATAATTCCAGAATTACTTCAATGTGAATTACTTAGAAATTCACAATATGCTTCAACTTATTTTTAAACTAGACAAAAAACTGTAATTGCCACTTAGTATTTCCCTTGGGTATTTGTGAACATGTGTAGAGAATATCCCCAAAGGGGTAACACAGACACATGTTAGCAGTCCTCTAGATACAAACTGTATGGTTTCAGAATAAAACTCAAAGGGAAAAAATGAGAATTCTAATTATTAACCACTAGTTGTGTGGTTTAGTTCACTATTTCTCAAGTAAACAAAATCAGTGTGTGAGTTTGTTATTGATATAATAGTTATTTAACTCAAAATCTTAAAATAAAAACTTGGTAAGTACAGATGCTAAGTAGATATCAAGCATTATTATACCATAAATAAAATAGAAAACTTAAATTAAGAAAACTATGATCCTGGCTGATGTGGCTCAGTGGATTGAGTGCCAATCTGTGAACCAAAAGGTCACCAGTTCAATTCCCAGTCAGGACACATGCCTGGGTTGCAGGCCAGGTCCCCAGTGTGTGGGAGGGGGGCACATGAGAGGCAAACACACATTGATGTTTCTCTCCCTCTCTTTCTCCTTCCCTTCCCCTCTCTCTCAAAATAAATAAATAAAATAAAATAATTATTTTTAAAAAGACTATGGACAACCAGCAGCTTCAAAAAATATAACCACTATAATATGAAGCCAGGATAAGATTTTTTCCTGAAGCATCACACCTATCTCTTAGATAAGTTATGAAACTAAGGTAAGAAGAGAATTGTTAGCAGTATTGTAGCAAGAACAGAATGAGGACAGTAGGAACAAATAAATGAGTGTATAACAGACAAATAGGATAATGTAACACTGAACCAGCTGTCAATAGAACCAAATGAAGAAATTTTACTGCTGTGTTCCAGGGGCAATTTGAAGGAAAGAATGCCTTTGAAAGTAAATTAATTCTACACAGGTAGTTACAATACTTTGATTATTAATGATCAAGCATAGTCATAGATGGATTTACATGGATGATGTAATGTGCCAATTTTTCTTATCCACAGTCCAACTATACCATTTATGAAACAGAATAGGGGTACTCTAGGACAAAAATAAAAGTTCAACTATTTGTATTTTGTGTATCTTGAAAGAGTTGTATGATAAGTTTAGGAGAAACAAGATATTCACATCTATTTTTGGTGAGTATAATGTAAGTCCCCAGACTAAAGCTTTAAAAGTTTCTCTGAACACCTTTACCCACTTTAATGAATCTTTTAATTTGAGAAATGGATGAGGTAATTGAGTACAAGATATAATTTCTTTGTTTTCATAATTATGAACAAGTATTAAAATTTTAAAAAACATTACCTATCACCTATTATGCCAATTTCTTATTAGATTCAGTTGGCACAATACTCATAAAAACCATAAATTAATGTTGATTTTTAAAAATATACATTACTAAATAATTACTATTCCTTAGTTTTCCTCTTAAGTATACTTTCCACCTATTATGTAGTATATATTTGACTTTTGTTTTTATTTTATCTTTGTTTTTGTTACTGGCCATTCCACCTTCTTCCAATAAGTGAACTAATCCACCTTTCTCACCAGCTCCAGGATGGAAGAATAAACTATATATTAGCCTATCAGTGAGCTTCATGCCTGTAGCTACTGTGATTATTTGAGGATAGGCTATGTGACTTAAAAACAAAACTAATCAGAATAAGAAGAGTTTACCTCAGACTAGCTGGAGTGACTGGGAAAAGAATTTGTTGAATTTGAAAGTGGGAGGATGTAGGACTGAATCTTTTGAGTCATCATCCAGAGATCATGTACCTGAGAGAGAAGTCAACACAGATGAAGCCAAGTCAAAAACAGAGAAGCTAAGTGATAGTGGGTTTATGAAGTGCCTGAATCAAGCTGCATTATTAGACTCTTCAGGATTATGTATTTATACATAACCAGATGAGGGACTTTTATCAAACCTTCTCCTTGATTTTCCCATATTATCAGAAGTGAGTCCTTTAGTGAGAAGATTTCAAAGAATGTGTAAACAACAACAAAAAAGCCTTCTCTGAAATTTTGCCAGCTGGAAAGTTCTAGAAATTCTGATATTCTCCCATAAATACTTTATGTATTAGGTGGTCTAAATATCAAAACTAAGTAAATAGAACAGAATACATTGGCTTTTTGACGTTACCTATTGTCAAATACCTTCAACTGGAACAAAATAAACCTTTTCTTCAGAAAGTTTTTTGCAAACAGTTACAATTTACATAAATAAATAAATTATTTAGTTACATGCAGAATTTTATTCTTTATATTAGGAAGGAGAGCAAAAATTAGCCAAAGTTCACACACCAATTCAAAAGAACCTATACATACCAATGTTCATAGCAGCACAATTTACAATAGCCAAATGCTGTAAACAGCCCACCAGTAAATGAGAAGACCAAAAAACTGTGGTACATTTACACAATGGAATACCACTCAGCAGAAAGAAGGATCTCCTACCCTTTATGACAGCATGGATGGAACTGGAGATCAGTATGCTAAGTGAAATAATCCAAGCAGTGAAAGACAAAAACCATATGATCTCACCTGTAAGTTGAGCCTAATCTATAAAACAAACAAGTGAGCAAAATATAACCAGAGACATGAAAATAAAAAAATAAATTAACAGTGACCAGAGGGGAGAAGGTAGGGAGATAATGGGGGAAAGCAGGGGAAGGGTCATTAAGGAACATGTATAAAAGACCCATGGACAAAGACAAGAGTGGTGGAGTGAGGATTGAATGTGGGAGGTAGGGCTAGGTAGGGCAAGAAAAAGTAATGGGGGGAAATTGGGGACAACTCTAATTGAACAACCATAAAAAAAATAAAAGTTCCATAATGGTCTGGTATTAACTTCTGATGCACCATTAAACTGCCACTGATTTATACATTTTAATAAAACAGAAATATATTTTGGTATATTATTGGTATATTTGAGGATAGTTGTATGAACTGAGGTCATTATCAGAACTACCCAAATTGAAGGGGTATCAATGCTGCATTTTTAGCTTCCTTTGGAATTCTAACACCAAATTTTGGGAGGTGTCACAAATGGGGTTGGTTGGGGAAAAAAAATAGGTATAATAGACATGGATTGAGGCATATGGAGGATGAGATGGATTCAGAATAGAGAAAGAAGAGGCTGAGGTGTAATAACTGATTCTGGAAGTGTTCAAAATCTCAAAGGAAAGATTAAATGCAGGAGAGACATAAAACCAGAAGTCTGAGGTTTCTGTTCCACTGGAACTGACTCAGCTCTTCAGTACGCTGGATAGCTCCCAAGGCTCTTAAGTACTTGAACTATATCCAAGGCTTTTTCCCCTAAGATTTTTACCCACGACCCAAACAGCTGACCAGCTCTTTCACTTCAAGCAAAATTTTCTGATCGTTCAAGTAATGTTACTAGTTTTGCTAAACTCAGTTTCTGTGGTCTGGGGATAAACCTTAATCTTGGAATCAAATAAAAGAATCATGAAATTATTTCTTAGTCCTCTTTCTGTGTCATCTACAAGAATTATCCTACAACTATTATTTCACATACCTGAAAAGATAGGGATGTGCAAGAATATACATTAGAGTATTTTTGAAATATCAAAATACTAGAAACAACTTAAATATTCATCTTTAGGGGAATAAATATATTGTACTTTATCTATTTGAAGAAACAATATATAGTAATGAATACAACACATCCACATAGACACGCACTGATATATTGCATTGGCCAAAAAGTTTGTTTAGTTTTTTCCATAAGGCAGCTCTAATAGTGCTTAGTTGTTTTTAACTTCATTCAAAACAATTTGTTACAATGTATTATGACAACTGTCATATCAGCATACATTTTTAAAAATTATCAAAACTGGTGAATTTTTGTGCAGCCATTTTAATATTGAAGATAGAGGAAGATATACAACATTTGGGTATATTATGCTTTATTATTAAGAAAGGTAAAAATGAAACTAAAATGCAAAGAAAAAAAAAGATTTGTACAGTGTATGGAAAAGGTGCTGTGACTGATTGAATGTGCCAAAAGAGTTTTGAGAAATTTGTTGGTACTACTAACATTGTAGCCAAATATTTCTTTGTGGTGGGGCTGTCTTATGCATTAGAAGATGTTTAGCACAACCCCTGGCCTCTGTTTGCCAGAAGCTGATAGCAGGAGACAGCTGACATACTCAAAACATCCAAATCAATAAAGTAATTGGTGAAAATGAAAAATGTCTCTTATTTTATGGAAAAATCTAAATGGAATTTTTGGCCAACCCCATAGAATAATTTCCAAGATATACTATAAAGATAAATTTTAAAGATGGAATATGTAAAAGAAAAGGAAAGCATACAGATAGTGTGAATGCTGTATTTTTACATATGGAGAAAATAGATATGCTTATAAATGCAAAAAAAAATTACTAGATATTTATAAAAATAACTGGTGATAGCTTCAGGAAGAGGATCTATGGGAATGTTTGCATTTTTACCATGTTTCTATATTACTTTTTCAATAAAAATGCTGTTTATAAGTACATTTTTCAAGTAAATTTAAAGGAATAAATAGTTGTGCACCTATTCTTCATGTATGCCCTTTTGTGCATATCTGAGCTACTTTCATTAATAGATCTAGCAAGCTCCCATTAGCCTAAGCCATTGAGCAAATTTTCCTGTGGCATGCCATTATTTTCTTAGTTCTTTTCTCTTAAACTTAAAAAAACAAAACAGGCTGGTTGAGAGACAACAGAACAAATATTCAATTATTGGGAAGTTCAGCTCTCTGTGTTCAAAACCCTTCTTGTGACTTTTCAACATGATTAAAATAACTCTTCAGCAGTACCCATGATATTTCAGAGAAACAATAATGTGGGAGAAAAAGTCACAGATTTTTGGTCCAGAACAGATCATTCTGTTCTTAACATGGTTAAGAACTTCCTTCCATAGAAATCAACTGCCAACAGTTTCTCAGAATTTCATCCCACTCCAGAGCACATGATGACTGAAGAATGAATAGGTGTCTCAGAAACATAAAAGTCTTCTGAAAAAAACCATCTTGTATGTGGCCCGGGCAGAACCGGTGATGGGAGAACTTAGGTCGTTTACCTATAACCAAGAAAAAAATCACTTCATCTTTAAGTATCACATAATGAAAAGGTGTAATTCATACCTTAAAAGAACTTTTAACTACAATAAGATATACATAAGATGTATTCTTTAAATTTAAGTTTGAAAACAGGTTGTGAACAGTAAAAACTCATTTACAGCAAATTTAAATTTAAAATGGAAGAAATTACTGGCCTATTGTGAAAAGCAGGCAATGATTTCTATGTCTTGTTACTCATGTGAAAAATGTTGATTTGCTCAATAAAAAGATACAACAATAATTTCCAGTTACTGAACTCAGGAAGCAGATATCCTAATGGAAGAATCTAGTCAAGAAGTACTTATTGAGTGCAAGAGGAGCTATATTGAATTGTTCAAACCTACTGTGGAAAGACATATAACAATCTGCTAATAGTATTTATCTCTGGTGGGATAATGCTTTATCTATATTTCAGTATATCATATATATATATACATTATATTTTCCAAGGTTCCTATCGTAATCATGCATTAGTTTTAAAAGCAAAAGTTACTCTATTGTTAAAGGCTATGAGTGTACAAGATAATAATCTGGTTATGAATAAAACAGTACACATGAATATAACAGGCACTATAATTTATAGTAAATATACCTGGGAATATTTTGTCTCTGGTTTTAAAAACAGCATATAAAATTTTTAATTGCTAGAGTATATTTATTTTTTATTGTTATTTTATTACAGTTGTCCCAATTTTCCCCTCTTGCTCTCCCCTGCCCTGCCCACCCCCTACACCCACAGTTAATCTCCACTCTGTTGTCCATGTCCATGGGTCATTCATACCTGTTCCTTGACCAGCAATTCCCCTTCATATATTTAAATTAAACCGTGCAATAGGTATCACTACTTAGCTTTCAGGGTACAGGACAATCACACTTTTCTATAAAGCCTTGCTTCCACCAATGATTATTTACTCTCTTCTTAGTTTCTGTAATTCTTGTTACGGTATTTTATCATAACAACCATTTGATATTTTACACTGGCTTTTATTATGCCTATTATAGTGTGGGCATGTATGTGCAGTCTTTCCAACTATATGGTGTGTTCCTTGAGGATAATGACCAAATATAATAATATACTAGGTCTACATAGCCTTTAAATTCCAGCCCAATATTTTGATCATTGTAAAATATTAAGTAAATATCCACTGATTTATAATGTAACCTAACTAATCATAACATTGTATATTTAAATATAGAAATAACTGACCTAACAACATAAGATTAATAAGACATCAACATATTACTCTGTTGAGTAATATAGATGTCTTTATTGAGTAAAATATGACTTTATTGAATAAAACAGATGTGTCAACTCCCTTATGCTGGAGGACACACTAGGGTTTATTTCTTGGCCCTAAAATACCAGATATTTAAATTCAACATTTTAATAAGGTCAACCGCTTAGCCCCAGGATTATACAAAAATCATTTTTTCAACCTTCCCAGGTAGATGAATTTGGTGTGTCAAAATTATCTTAATTTTCTATAATTTATTTCTTAGGGATGTGAGTCACCTCTAACTGTTTATAGTGGTTCTTCAAGGAAATAATGATGGAACCACCTATATATATATATATCTATCTACCTTTGCTTCTTTCCTTCTAGGCTTAAATATATAAGTATCTAAATGTTATCAAAGACTAGGTCCTTTATCTGAGCTTTCTTGTCCAAACTTTTAAGAAACCAGTTTTCTTATGTACATCTTCTCTTTAATTATTCTGCCACTGCCTCCTTCAAACATGCAAAGATCATCTCTTTTTTGAAAAATAACTTGAATTTGCTAATGATGGCCCTAACTTGCTTCATTAATTCAGACATTTCTTTGCCTACATTTCTTTACTCCCTGTCCTCCATTTTGATACCATTTATTCCATGTCTCCTTTTTATTTCCAAAGTCAGTGAACACAGATGTACAGGGTGTAGCTTACATACTGGTCCTCCAGAAGTGCTCGATGCACATCGTTGGCCTTCTTCCACTTGTGTTTGTTTCCTCTTTTATTCCCCTCACTTTCACTACATTTCAAATTATATTGCATGTATAGGTTGATTTTCCTAAAATATTATTCAAACATTTCTTAAATAGCATGGGGTTTAAATGCCTATCTCTGGTTTTCAGTGATTACCATCTGTCTCTCTCACTTTATTCCTGCTCTTGCACAGAGATCTTTCACTCCAGTCACACTCATCTGCCAAACAGACTTTTCACATAGTCCTCACTTCATCATTACACATGTGCCATCCACCTGCTTAGAACAAACTACCCTCATCTCCACCTACATAATTCCTACCCACACTACAAAGTCCAGTTTGAACTTCACATGTCTATAAAGCTTTTCCAGCAGGGCTATCCAACATGTGGCCCACCCACAGGCTGCTTGCAGCCCAGGATGGCTGTGAATGCAGCCCAATGCAAAATTGTAAATTTACTTAAGACATTATGAGATTTTTTTGTGATTGTGTGTTGCAATGTACTTAATGTGTGGCCCAAGACAACTCTTCTTCTTCCAGTGTGACACAGAGATGCCAAAAGTTTGGACACCCCTGTGATTACTGGCACTCACGAGGATTTCTCCATCCCCTCTCTGATTCCTACATTATTTATTACCATTTGACACATATATACTGACTTTTCATTATATGTGTTTGGAAATGTGTATGTGCTCTGTCTTTCCGTTTGGTTTAAACCCCTAGGAGTTGTAAAGATAGATTAGTTTATTTCATAGGAAATGCTTTTCTTGTTTGTTTGGTGTTAGGTAGGAATGTGTGTTTGTGTGCACACACATGTGTGTTTACATGCACATGCTCACACTTCAAGTGTCAAAGTGACATAGTTATGCTAACATTTCCAAACCTGGTATTCAGGATAGGATTAGTAGCTATTTTACTACTATTATCACAATTAATTATAATAAAAATAATTTGGAAGTATGTTTGATCTGTATTCTCCTCCTAGAGAATCACAGGGCACATCCTGATTCTGAAAAGTCCCTTAGTAAAGTAGCAGCTTGGGATTTATAGATTGTATTAATTAAAGTGAAATCACTGTGTTTGGCAAAATTTATTTCAGATGTTGTTCTCTCAAATGTCAGTATTTTCCAGGGAAATCTCTTCAATAGCTTCTGAGGGAGATGGAATTAAGTGGAAAAATAAGACATGCCAATCTTCAAAAAGAATAACAGGAATGTTTGAAATTCTTTAGTGAGAAGTAAAGGAAATCTAGGAATCAATATTTTTCAGCCTGTAAATTTTTTTTCAAATAAAATTGGTTTTTAAAAGTCTATTCTAGCCCTGGCTGGCGTAGCTCAGTGGATTGAGCGTGGACTGGGAACCAAAGTGTCCCAGGTTCGATTCCCAGCCAGGGTACATGCCTGGGTTGCAGGTCATAACCCCCAACAACTGCACATTGATGTTTCTCTCTCTCTCTATCTCCCTCCCTTCCCTCTTTAAAAATAAATAAATAAAATCTTTAAAAAAAAGTCTATTCTAATTTAGTTATGAAAATCATTAAAGAGAGTATTTGTGAACTTTGTATACAGTTGCCCAATAGATTGATTGTGAATCCTGGAACTCGACTGGATTTATAAACCTAAAAAGTCAGGGTCATGAAATTATTACCTTAATTTGACATCTAAATATCAGTTACTTCTTTTGATGAAAAGGGCAACAAAAAAACACACAGAATAAAATTTAAGTCAGATAAAGCAATTGAAATTTCACATTTCAGAATGAAAATACATGCTTACCCAATACAGGGCCGAGTGAGTTCGGGGCTGCAATGTATGGTTATAGGAGAATACATGTCTTCGGTTTAATCATTACAATCATTTTTAAGCAGAATTTAAATTATTTTGTATGAAGTAACTTCCTTTTTGGAGCACTAAAAAGTGGTTTAGTGGAAAGATCACAAGATTTTTGAATTAGACCTGTCTGCTAATAGGTCTGATTGATAGGCAGTTCTGCTATCAATCACACATATGACCTTTTAAAGCTACTCAATCTTCCTGAGTCTGTTATCTCTTCTCTAAAACTCTAAATAACACACCCTTTTTCTCTGTAGGGTGGAAAAAATACTAGTTTTCTTTTTTCCCCTTTCTTTCTTTTCTCCCCTTGCTGCCTTTTTCTGTTCCTATAGCCCAAAGGAACACCATGATACTGAAATTCTTTATGAATTACTCCCCAGGAAATTTTGTATTTTTATGTATATCATTAAGTGCTTTTACTATATTTTTATTGTTAAAACCATTTAAATAGTTCTAGCTATATTGACATCAGTTAAAAGAAGGATTTTATCTAATCAGATTACTTTCTTTTCTATTCAACATGGACAAATAAACATTTACATTAATTTTATAACATATTTTAAAGAAGAAATTTGAAACTAGGTAATGACACAGGCAAAAATAAAAACACGATGCAATCAGAAAAGGTGGCAGTTTGTAAAATGTTTGTTTTTATTTATCCAGTGAATGAATTTTCTGCATGCCTATTATGTGCCAGTCTTTATGCCAGGTGCTCACAGGATAAAAAGATCAATTTAACTTGGGTATTTACATGAAGAATCTTACAGATCAGTAAAGAATTGGCATGTAAATAAACTATTCCCTTTTAAAGTTCAAGTGCAATAACAGAACAATTTGCAAGGTGCCACAGAATAAACAGGGGATTAACTTTATGAGGTAGGGGCTGCTTCACAGAAAGTTGCTCAGTGTGGTTCACAACTGTCCTTTAAAACTGATGGGAAGATAATGTATCATCCTTATTTCAGAAGTGAGGAAACTACCCAAGTTAAATGATTTGCACAAAGTTTAAACCAGGCCTCAAAATCAAGTGTAACAACTTCCAAACCAGCACTCTTTTCAAAATGATCAAGTACTCAGTTCAATCAATCTGAACCACAGTTCTTACATTTATAAATAGAGCTTAAAGATAATTCCTGTTCAACAATGTCAGGAGGCTGCAATATCATATTATTCTTGGACTTATTAAAGAAGGAGATGATAGAATATTCATGTATAATATTAACCAGACATTATAAATAAGTTCTCCACTATAGAACAAATATTTGTCTTATCTCAATATCAAGCAGGATCTTCTGTCAAAAAAATTACAGAATATTTACCTAACTGTGGTATTTTGTAACAATGCAGTCTTGATGTAGGCATGATGGTGAGGTAAAACAAAAATGGTTTAGAGATCCCCTGTTTACAAAGGAACAATATGAATTACTAAATGGTTTTGAAGGTATTAAATTGAGTATTATTCTTGATCTGTCTGTAGTCAGGTTTTTCTTAACACAGGATTCTTGTTATTTTCCTTTATCCAACAACTGCGTACAAACATTGGCCATCCAAATACAGCAATATCCCAATGGTCTCTCACAGACATTGCCTTTGGAGTAAAAATTCAATGTTAGTTTTTAGCAAACTGTAGACACTTCTTCCCACCTCAGAAATACTGCTTGGCAAAACAATAAATTTAAAATCTAAGACAATAAATAGTTTTTCCAATATTTAATAGAGTTACTTTATTCCCCATGGATTTTCCCTCTGTTACATGAATATCATTTTCACTCTCTTTCTATTTGAATTATTCTTACAAGAAAATATAAAGAACAAAAATAAAATAAGAATGTGATATGTTTGTGATATTTTTTGATTGGATAGTCTAACATTCTTATTCTTGAAACAATTTTTGTTTTCTTTCTAACTGTAAGCTATGATTATTAAGGTTGAATTTATGAGGCATATAAGTTTTAAAACAGAGATATGGATATTTGGGTGGTACCTCTTACTTTTTAGACTTGTTCTAACATAAATGATGCATGCCGTCGTCCTTCAAGCTGTAATGTGGAGCTATAGTCAAAGACAAAAAGTATAGATCAATATGGGGCTACCTGCTTCCTTTTGCAATCCTCTTGAAATATTAATACAAAATTCTTATCTAGTCAACATTATATTTGGAGATTCATGGGAATACCATACTGAGATATGGAATTATAAAGATTCCTATTATCAATTAGAAAAATGTTATATATCCTCACAAACTCTTCTTTTCTTCTATCATTGGCTTTCTTTTTATATAATAAAAATTCTTAAATAGTTTTTAACACTGTTATGAGTTTATTCATATTCAGGGAGAAATTTTATCCTTATAAATATATGCCCCTCTTTTTATCAGATATTTTATACTTTGAGAACACAAATAATATTGTATATACCTAAATCCCCTGTGGACATTTAAATTCATAAAAACAACACTGACATGGAAAATATAGTCATTATATTTGTGTGTGTATGTATATGTAATGGTTCATATATGGTTTATATATGTGTGTGGTGTATATATGGTGTGTGTGTGTGTGTATAATCCCATTTTAGAAGAGTGATGCACAGATTCCTAATGATTCTTCTCACCTAAGTGTCCATTTACAAAGTCAGCTTCAGGAAATGGTTACCATCAATGACAGTGTCCTTCTGCCTGCCTTAGGGAGCCCGCATATAAGAGTGTTGACAAGAGTTGCACCCTTCCCTCTTCTGCACTGTCTCACACTCCCTGGTACTTCAGGTGCTGACGGCAGCAGCCACACCACATGTACATGTGGAATAGGAATAAACCTTGTTCGTGGATAAATCCCCAAAGCCTCCCCTATACTCCTTCTAGCTTCTCGGGAGCAAAAGGTTCTTGCTTACCAAGCTCTCGCTAGAGGTCTTTTAAAGAAAAAAAGGAAAATTCAGAGAAAAGTAAGAAACCTGGGAGGAAGTAATAAATAACTGAGTGAGATGAGGAGGAAGGAGAGAGACAAAAGCCTATGACTGTCAGAAAAAGATTTTGTGCTTAAGAATAGAGAGCAAAAGAGAGTATTTCTGGATTGACTCTCATCTTCATGAGAGACTTTAGTAGAAGCCAGTGATAGGGAGAGGCATTTTAAGGATTTTATGTTAATGATGCTCTTATTCTTCTAGAGTTTCCTCTGGAGAATGTTTATCAAACATACTGTTTATATTAGAACAGTTCTCCAATGTACAGGGCTGTCCCACACATCATGGAAAGTTTTACATATTTGATCCCACCTACTAAATGCCAGAAATGCTCGTCTGTCATTATGGTCAACCAGAGAGAGCACTTTCACACATTTGCGAATGTCTCCAGAGAGACACTACTGTTACTGATTGAGAAATACAGCTCTGGAAATAAAGTCAGTGTGTGTGTGTGTATTTCACTTGTATTTGTATAATATAACTCTCACGTGTAATTCCATTTTGGGCACCTGAATGGCAGGGATATTGTTTTATAGGCATAAGAAAGTAAACATTAAAATGAAGAGAAAAAGTGTGTTTTTAATGACAAATAATGTTAAAGACAAAAAAGAAAGAAAAATCAAGAAAGGAAGCCACAATTTCTTGATCACCTGCTGCATAGTAAAATTTGCCTAAAATCCCAGATGGTTCAGTAACAGGACTAGTATCAAATCCAGGCTGGTACAATTCCAAAACCCATGTGTTCACAGGAGAACAGTGAGGTGTTTAAAAAAATAAAGAATACTTTTTAAAATCGAAGTAGAAACAAAAGAATTTTTCTCTGCATTTAAACACCATCCCAACCACATATGAATCATACTCTCACTCCTAAACTAGTAATGGTATACATCATGCCTTCTATCAGCAGATATGAGGAGATTTTGAAGATGAAAACTAAGAAATTAAACATTAACATTTTCCAAAAGGCTTACTGGAAACTTATCTTATTATCAGCAAATGACATGGTTTAGAGAAAATGAGGAAAAAGCAAGTGTATATCCTAAGGATAATCCTTTTTCCCTTGAAGTTCTTGGGCTAAGGGCCAGAAACATTAGCAGAAATGTATTCTTATTATAAATGCAACCAAAAATTTACATATTATTCATTTCAATGTTTCTTTGGAAAGAGATGCTCTTACTGAAATTAACTTTAAAGTATTAAGTGAAAATCATCACCTTGCTTAGAGCAATCCTCAGATGAGTTCTGGGCATGACTTGATGCCCTCAAATTCCCCAGCTGTCAGGGAGGAAGTGCAAGCCCAGCAAGAACACAGGGTCTGACTCCTGCCAAGCTGCCAGCAAAGCAGTCATACCCCTCAGCCTTCTGGACTAGAAGTGGTCAAAGTAGCTGTGAACAAGCCCTGTGGCTTCTATTAGCTCTTTAACACAACAAAGGAAATTTAAATGAATTCTCAAAGCTGTAGGATAATTAGCACAAAGAAAGACTTCATTCATCAGGCTGACAGAGATACCCACTGGAGGTCTAGAGGTTGCAGCCATCAGCTGCGCATCCTTCCTTCCTGTGGAAGCTCCCCACAGTCACAGAGCTTAAGGAAAGCCTTCCCCAGGGACATTTCCATGAGCAGTTTTTTTAGGAAAAGAAGAAATTCTCTGAATTCCCATTGCTGCAGTTAGAATCAGCCTGACATGCTTTGGCTTGACAATCTGGTAGAAGTCTACTGAATCAGATATGATTCAGAAGATTCAAACACAAGTGCCATATTATTTCACTTATATATTGAAAAATGAACAAAATAAACAAACACAATAGAAACAGACTTATAGACACAGAAAATAGACTGACATCTGTCAGAGGAAAAAGGGGTTGAGGGGCTGGGTGAAAAAGATGAAGGGTTTGAGAAAAATATCTCATAGACATAGACAAGACTATGGTGATTACCAGAGGGAAAGGGGGAGCTAGGGAGGTACAACAGGGTAAGGGGGATAAATGGTGATAGAAAGAGACTTGATTTTGGATGGTGAACATACAATCTAATATACAGATGATGTGTTATAGAATTATACATTTGAAATCTATATAATTTTATTAACCAATGTCATCCCAATAAATTCAATAAGAATTTTTTAAGATTCAGAAGATGCAGCTTTATAATATTCTTTCCATTGTAACCATCACAAATTCAGTGGCCCACAGAGGACTGAATCTTCTACTTAAGCATTATCTTGAATATTTATTTCAATTACTGCGGCTGAAGGAATATTCTAAAAACAAAGAATCAAAGTTGGTCAAAAAAAGAGCTTTCTCTTTTTCTGTAAAATTTCCTAATGACATGATAGCAATGGAAGTAATAACACTGACAAAATAATCCTTCATATTAGTAAGAAATGACTTTGCTGGAGTCTCAAAATTCCTTTATATCTTAATTACATATAAGTAAGCTTCTGTGTGTGTGTTTGATAAAACTTATTCTAATAGCTTTTGTATTAAACAGGGCACTTCTTTTTATAATGCAAAAACAGCCTTTAGTTCTAGAAACTAGCTCTACATAATTCACTTAAGAAACAACAACAAAAACAGGAAACATATTTAACAGAATGTCAGATTTGCTCCCTCTGGCTGATTACATTAACAAGATACTAGATCAATCTTTTTTTAATGTTATATAATTACAGTTTCTGTGATAGCTACTGAGGAAAAAGTGACTCAATTGTGAATACTTCTGTGGTTATTTATCTAGGCATAGTTTTTTAAGAAGTATCAAAAGTTGGTTGTTCCTCGGTTAGTAAACTCAGCACTCAAACCTCCAAATAGTAAGTTCAGGTCAAAGGGTCAAGATGCAGGCAATAGCATCCTTTAGAAGACACTCAAAGAGGTCAGAAGATTTTGAATGAGGACTTTGAGACTTCTGTAAACTTTTATCATTTACTTTAGTCTACATAGAAGCTGCAAGTTGAAAATAAAGTGCTTGTTAAGAGAGAAGATTCCATTTAAAATGACATTAGAAAGTTTCTGGCATCATTTAGTGAGACTGTGAATAATGAAAAACCACAGTTATCAAATATGCATTATAGCATAGGCTCATCCCAAACAGTTTGCCAAACCTCCCTCAGTTATGAAACTAAGCTTTCAGGTCTCTCAGTTAAGCATCTCATTTGGCTGATCAATGAACTTTTTACTCTTAACTGAAGTGTCCCTTTGAAACAAGGATCATCTTGTCAAAATATATCCTAGATAATCTGCAAAGATAACTTCAGTGACACGAAAGGTGATGAAAAATATTTCCCAAGGAAGAGTTCACACAGTAAATTATTCTTGAATTCTATCATGAAATTAGAAGTCAATTTCCAGTCACTTGAAAAGCCCTGAAATAGGTCACCATTGTGAGCTGCCTCACCTGTCAAGTTGTAGTAGCAAAGAGGCCACACTCATGTTGTTAATGGTTTTAATAAGCAAAAGAAATGTCAGCAGTAATAGTGCAAACAGCCTTGAACACCACAGATTAGCATGGTCATGTTCACCATTTAATATTTATTAAGCATCTAATGAACACTTGGCTCTAAAATAAGCACCATGGAGAGTTTAGAGACTATAGAAAGGATATGATTATTGTTCTCTGGGAATCTGCTACCTGAAAGGCCCCAATATACCATATTTTTGGACTATAAGACACACTTCCCCTCACCCAAATTTGGGAGAAAGATGGGGGTGCATCTTATAGTCCAAATGTAGCTTACCAGGCTCACTGTGGGCGGGAGCGGGGTGGCAGTGGAGCGGGGGTCACAAGTTATTAAATATTTTACCACATTTTTTGCTTCAAAATGTTTTTCCAATTTTTTCTCTAAAACCTAGGTGCGTCTTATGGTCCTGAAAATATTGCACATACATAGTACCCAATAAGGTAATGCAGTCAACCCTTGAGTCAACATGGAAAAGTAATAGAAATAATGAAAACATTGCAGGCAATAAAAATCATTTAAAAATGAGGATTGACCTTAGAAATGATGTTTGAATTTTTCTCCTTGTACAGATGAAGAAACTGAGGTTCATAAAGCTAGTGACTTGCTTCATCATCAACTGGGGTTCAGGCTTCAGATTCAGGTCCTTGTCATTTTTTGGTTGTTTGTTTGTTTTTTAAGACAGAAAGGAAGGGAGGGAGAAAGAGAAGGAGAGAAACATCAATGTGTGGTTGTCTCTCGCATGCTCCCCACTGGGGACTCAGCCTGCAACCCGGGCATTTGCCCTGACTGGGAATCGAAGCAGTGACCCTTTGGTTAATAGGCTGGTGCTCAATCCACTGAGCCACACCAGTCAGGGCCAGGTTCGTATTATCTAAATGAGGTTCAGTGCAGATGAGACATTCAGGTTAGTTTCCTTGGGGATGGCTCCTCTAAATCCTTGGGCATGTGTAGTTCTGTGAATCTGCTTCTATATACACACACAGATACAAGAGAAATAGAATAACCATGATAGACACTTACACACACAGAATAAAAGGAAGGGAAGAGAAGATAAGCACAGAGTGGTCACTGATTCATTGCATTCTAAACTCCTGCCAAAACGTGTTGTCAGATATTTGATTAGGGCTTATCTGGCTCACAAGAAATGATTCTCTGAGGGTTTTGGTTCCTCTCTCTGAGTTATTATTCCTTTTCCATAATAAATGACCTGGTTTGTAACTAGGTAGCTTTTCCAGCCTGTTTTCTTGCCCATAGAAAACTAGGGCACTTAGTATAGAGGCTTACATTGTCAACGGGATCATCACTAATAATGACTTTGGACTATAAAAGTCATGAACAAATGGAACTATGTCAGAGACCATAGGTCATTTGGTGGGTATGGAAAAAGAGTTAAACTTGACAATTTCTATTAAAAAGGAATATAAATTTAAAATGGTATAGGTACCATGGCCATAGCTGTTTATTGGAATGTCCTTCCAAAATATGTTAACTTGAAAGACAAAAGTGATACTTTTCAAAAATGTAATCTCTTTTTCAAGCAAATTCAAGTTATTTTTGAAAACTTTTTATGTTTTTAATTATTAAAGTCCATAATTACTAGAAATAAATTTTTAACATTGGTAATAAATAAATTTTTAGGTAAAATAGATTTATAGATAAATTTAATAGATTTTTTATTTCTTTAAAATTTCATTTTATTATCAATACTCAATCAACATTAAGCTTAAAGAAGAGAGGTAAAGAAATGTGTGGTTGCCAAAAATTCTTTTCTAAAGAACTAAACTGCTCTCTAACTGAGAGGGAAAAATATATTTTGTAAGACAGAATGGCAAACTCTAGCAGATGAAATACAAATTTAGAAAACACTAATAAGTATCCTCTCTCCTGAAGTTTTGATGCCTTTTCATTTGCTCCTGAGACTGGGGACGCAGAGAAATTAAAATGTCTTTGACAAGATATATGAATTTTTAATTTTTTCTTTCTTTTATATTGAAAACCTAGCAATTTTTATAATTAGTCTGTGAATGCTTCACTAATAAATTTTAAACTTGTGTGAAAGGATTCATTTGGGTGGTATATTATCTTTTTTAAGATGTAATTTATCAACTTAAGCTAATTAAACTCACAGTTGTCATGGTTCTTATGCTTCTTGGGATTCAAATGAAGAATTTGATATCATATCTTTAATAGGTAATGAACATTTTATGACATTTGTTTCCTCTAATATATCTTAAAAATTATATAAGAATTGCTTGTTGGTTGAAGAATTCTCTTTGCTTTAACAGAATTAATTAATGTTGAACATTATTTCAACTAGCCAATGATTTTTTTTTTATTTCAAAAAGTCACATTACAAATTACCTATGTCAACAATTCTATTCTCTTGGTACTTTTCATTCTTCATTGGTGTAGTCAAATCTTGGTATATTATACATCTAACAGCCTATTTACAGTGGCTAGACATAACTGAGACACACATATGCAAACACACACTATATATATATAACTCAGGACAAGCTGTTGATCATATGTAATTAATAAAAATCCCCATTGATTTAAGAGAGAGAGAGACTATATACAATGTTTACTTCTTGTGTTTCTATATTGACTTTAGATCCAAAACTCAGATTAAATCTCATCTGTGTATGAAATATCAACAACATTGATGTTACCATTTGCAGTGAGGTATCTTGAAATACTAATCTTTATGTTTGTTTGTTTTTTCACCTGTATGAGAATCTTACCACCAGTGACTCAGAGGTACTCATATCACTTCAAAGGGAAATAACATTTTTTTACACTAAGAATGAATAGAGAAAGTAGTTATTAGAGACGGGAGGCCTAAAGGAAGCAGAGCACAGAGTTTATGCTGTTACAATTGAACAGAATAAAAAATAGTGAAGAAACAGAATTCTTAACGTGCACATACACAGCCAGAGAATGCAGGTTTATCTAAGCTGGGGAGGTGGACAAAGGGAGGTAAAAAGGAGGAGCTAGGTGGGACACACACTTACAGTGAGTCAGAGGAAGAGAATGAGAGGGGCCTGCCTGGGAGGCGAATAGCTATATGAAGAGAAGTACTGTCCTAATGGAAGACTACCCATCACCCTTATGAGCCAGCAGCAGAGTTTTCCCGTGGAAGTCAATTGAACATGTAGAGATGGCTTATCACCTAGGCAAAGCAGGATGTCTCTGATGGTTGAGTGGGCTTTCCATCCACAGATGCCTACCCATTGCCCATAAAACTTCTAGCTTAAGAGTTCTGCAAATGACCCAAGAATTTTGGGGGCCGTTTCTGGACTAACATTCATAGACTTCTTGAACTGGCAGATGAGGGTGAGGGTTTTCAACACCCGGAGAAGTAGTAATTTCGAGACTGGAGATCCTTAGCATTAATGATTGGGCAATACTGGACAGTGGTATATCCTATCCCTGTTAAACACTTAACAACAGATTTCCTACAAAAATTTATTTTGAAATTTCACTACTTTTGTGAACCTAACTGCAAAAGGTTGAATTGAGCATAGTTTTGTTGTCTTCATGTACTTAAACTAATTAGAATGGAAATAAAATTGCATGAAAATAAAAACCTCTCAAACTTTAATAATATCACATTGTTTTGTTTATTCCAAAATCCTTTTGGATCTGAGGATCACCTGTGTATGAGAAGTTAAAAACTAAATAAAAATATTCTACATTCAATGCCTACAATAGAATTTTAAGCCTTTATAATAATAAACATGCTCAACCATTATTTTTATATTTGAGCTTAGAATGAGTTTTCCAACAAGGATTGCAGTAACAGTAAATCTGGTGTTTGTAGTCTCAGTTTGTTTTCTGGTTTCTATGCTATCTCACTGTGAGTTCTCACTAACATTTCCTTCATCTGAATTATCTCCTGTTCTTAGTACTGGTGTCTGCTTGGTATTATATTTCAAGACCACAGAGCATAATTCTGCTTTCTTAAAATGTAGTTATCCATTCAGATGCAATATTTTGGTTTTGTCTGTTTGTTATTTGTTTACATATTTGCAATTTTTCAGCACTTTAACAGAATTTTTTTTTAATTTTATTTTAATCATTGATCAAGTACAGTTTTCTCCCTTTTACCTTTAACAGAATTTTGTAGAGTAAGCATGGTGTTCCTTTCCAATCTCTTCATCAAGCTATTCTCTCTTGGTGTAGTAGCCAGACATGTCTGCTCCCACCAGAAACCTGCCACTTTAGACCAGGTGATCATGGTTTCTGAACTCAGAATTAGGATGCATAATTTAATAAATAAAGGGTCTGATAAGCCACATAAAGCCCACATTCTTTCTATATAGAAGCTTCAGATGCAATTGATTTACTCTTTTCATAAGCCAGAAGTAGGATGTGGATGTTAAACTTCAGTCTTTTTAACATTGGGTTGTACTTGCTATAATCTCTAATAAAAATTTAACCCTCCTATGCCTCAGTCTCTGAATTGGGTATGATTTATTCCACATATATTTAATAAGCAACTACAATATGTTAAGCACGGAACTTCCATTATAAGTTACAAATAAAATGGTGAACAATATATATGAAAACCTGCAGTCTGATAGGAAAGACAGACTTTAATAAAACAATCATAAAATGTTACTACTTTACCCTGTCCCACTTTCTCTCTTACCTTCATGGCTTTTCTGACTCCACTCCCTGATTTCTCTCCTACCCCCCCAATACTTTCACAGGCTCTTCTTTTTCTTCATCTATTTCCTAAGGTATTGTACTCAAGCCTTACACACTGCTACTCTAAATCCTCTGTGAAGAATTCAACACACCTCATACTCCAACTTTTACCCTGTATACTGAGGATTCGAATAATTCTGCCCCCTTCCCAGATCTCACCAATCCCCTGCCCTATCCCAAAAGTACCACTAAGTCTCCAATCAAATCTTGAAATCAGTCTTCTCATCCAACCCTACTTGTACTGAATGAACACTACAATAATACCCTAATTATCTCACTTCTTATTTCACTACCTCTCATAATTTTTTACAATATGTCTAAAGTACAAAAATGATCATACGATTTCACATCTGAAAGTCCCCAGTGATGTCCCAAGGAAGCAGTCTAAGGACCTCAGTGTGGCACAGAAGCTCCAGAGGGCACGATGCATAGCTAGGATCATCCTCGTCCACTTCTCCACGTACTAAATTTTTTTATTTTCAGAAATATGCCATCACCTTTAATAATGCTATTCCTTCCTACAGGCCATTCTCCTGAAAATATTCTGCCTCTTTCTTCTACTCAACATTTAAGACTCAATTCAAATAGTAACTCCTCAGTGAAACCCCTGAGATTTGCAGTCAGAGTTAGTCACCCTGTGTTATACCATGGCCCCAATGATATGCTTACATTAAAACATCCATCAGAATGCACAATAAGTTTACAGTGTCATTTCTCTCGATAATCTCAGTGTGTAGCAAAAACCTAGAAAAATTGATGTTAAATACTGGATGTTGTTGAATAAGAGAATGCCTCTGCATTGTGTCTATGTGGCAGGGGAGTGTTTTATATTACAGGCTATTTTGGAAGAATGAAAATTTCCTTTCTCATCATTTGAATGGAAGTTGAGGAACAGGGGAGAGGGGAGAAAACATTGACTAGGATACAAGTCAGAAGTGAAAAATAAAATCTTTTAACTAGAACCTGCCTATTTGCTGATGATGTTGTGTCAAATATAATAAGGAGTTATTAATCACAAATTTGTAATTGGCCCCTATATGTACTGATGGGTTAAGATTAAATTTGTTCACAAGTGACATAAAATCATTATAGTTGTAGTATAAACAACTTTGAAGTTTATTCTTTTTTCTCTCTCTTTTTTAAAAAAAAGGATTTAGTTTACTTATTTTTAGAGAGGGGAAGGGAGGGAGAATGACAGGGAGAGAAACATCAATGTGTGGTTGACTCTCATGCAACCCCTCACTGAGGACCTGGCCTGCAACCCAGGCATGTGCCCTAGACTGGGAATCAAACTGGTGACCCTTTGCTTCACAGTATGATGCTCAATCCACTGAGTCACACCAGCCAGGGCTATTTCTGTCTCTTATAAAAGTCCAGGCTGAATAGCACTTCACAGTGTGAGGGTACATATGTCCTTCTGTCTTGTTTTTCTGTCACATGTAGCTTCAACTTCATGATCCAAAATGGCACATGCACATGTACATTCTATGAAGCAGCACGGAAGAAGGGGTAAAGAAAACTAGCACAAAAATTATGTGACTATGTGACTGTTATGTCCTACATAAGTTTCCCAGATGCCACATTGCACTTTCACCTGCCTCCTGCAACCTAATTTTATGGCCAAAGGGAGCTAAGAAATGTGGTTTTTAATCTGGTCTGTCATGTTTCCAGATAAAAATTCTTTTACCATAGAAGGAGGGAAGAAAGAACATGGACTGATGATGACTTTGCTTTACCTCTTTGTATTTCAGGTCCTATCCAAAGTATTGTGTAAAATAATTAGCACACTATAATCACTCAGCAAACAATTGTTATTTTTATTACTATCCACTTTGAGGTCATTTGCCAGTTCTCCCACATCAAGGCAATCTGGGTACTTCTACCCAAACAACTCTAGCTATATGTCCAGGTATTGGGTATTACAGCCTTCAGCAGGCCCTGAATAAATACTACCTGAACTTCACCCTGAGTCTGTAAAATATTAATGACTAAATTCCTAATAGCCAAATGATAGGCTTAAGAGTTGTCTAATATCACTAAGGGTTGCTGAGGTACTAGTTGATTAGATTAAATATTATTTATATTATAAATATAAATAACTATTATAACCTCACATTTTAGTTCAGAGAGATGAACTCAGTCATAACCTCCTAAACCTCAAGGCCTCATGGAAGAAACTTTCATCTCACATAATCTGCCAAACTTTACACCCCAAATGATTGACCACTCTGTATTCCTGCACTAAAGCAAACACTATCCTCATATTTCTGGTGGGGTTTAAAAGGTCATTATACTGTGTTGATTTGGTAATACTTGTCTTTTTGACTTCTTCTGAAAGGTTAAAATTTACAGAGTGTGTTCTTGACAAGTGAATGATTTGGAGGAGCTATGGGGCATTTCACCAATAAGACAGGAGCAAGGGCTACTAGCAGACACAATACGTTTCCTGGTTACTTGTTTGCCAAAAATCATTATGCATAGTCTCCTGCCTCCATTACTGAGAGCATGTTATACAGACCTAAGGAATTGCTTACTTGTTCTGTATAACCTTAACTGTAGTGATCACAGTGTTAATTATTATGAAGTAGTGCCAGAGTTTTATTAATGAACCCATCAGCTAAATTACAACAATCATTAAAACTAACAGTTAGTGTCAAAATGTTTTGATTATCAAATTCAGATAGATTAATCATTCTTTGAAATGTGCTCTTCTGGCAACCTGATTCTTTTTTCTGTTCTAGAATGACATTTAATACAACTTCTGGTTTGGGTTTTTTTTTTTCAGTCTAGTAATTAAATGAAGGACAAGTGGATAGAATCAGCCTTTTGAGGATTTTTTAATGAATTAATGATCCATTTCTTAAGCATTAGAAGCTGAATGTGAGTCACTAATACTAATGACATTTATAATCAGTATTTGCAGAGAACATCAGGTAATCAGTAAGAGCAGAAGAACAAAGGTAAAGCTAGCTCAGACAGACACACATTTCAGAGCATGAGAAGTTCTGCTACCAAATCTTCATGACATCTTTCTCAAAAGAAAAAAGAATTTTCAAAACGTTATAAAGTGATAAAAGTCAGAAGATGTTTGATACATTGAAGAACTAAGAAAATACTGACTGAGAGAGGAGGCTTTGTTATAAAATCGACAAGGACCTCAAGATATATTTGACAATGATTGAAGTGGGTTATATAAAGTGACATATGTTGCTGCCTTGCTTCTTTTTCTGATCAAAATTGATACTTAGTAAATTTTATGACTTTTACTTACTTCTGCCCTATCTCTCACCACTGCAATAAAATCTGCTATAGTTTTGTCCTTTCTGATGCAAAAACCTACCTTGGATGCTAATTGTCAAAGTAGTAAAATGTTCTCTAATTGCCCCCTTGGCTCATCCCTAATAACAGAAGTGATTTATTTAAATAAAAATAATGCCTTTTTAGCCACTTATGTCTGCCATCTTAAAGAAACTTTAATGAGGTCAATGAATGTATACAAAAATGTGCTTAGAATTCAAAATCTGAATTCATTACTATGATTCAGCTGCTTTCTAAAATTCTTTTACTTATTAATTTATTTTATTGTATTTTTTCCATTTCCATTTAGTCCCCTTATACCCCTCCGCCCTGCCACAATCACCACACTGTTGTCACTGTCCATGAATCCTTTTTCCTTTTTGCTCCATTCCTCCACAGGTCAAGGACATGCATGGTTGGAAGACTTTGATCTGTTGACATTGGATAGATAGTCAAAACTGTCACTCTGATTCAGTTCTTAGTAGATTAGGGAATGCAGGCTGTACTTTCTGACATACTCAAGACATTCCCTGAAGGGTCTTGAGTATTCACTTTCATATCATAGATTACAACTAAAGTTGCCCCATTCTCCACTTTCCAGCCCTCTCTTATTTCATCTATTATTATTTGCCTTGGACTATCTCTATGCAAGACCAGCAGGAAATGTAAGAGCAATATTATTGACTATATTTTTATGCTGTACTTTACATACCCATGACTATTTTGTGACTATTCTCAATCTCTTCACCTGTTTCACCCAGTACCCCAAGTCCCCTCCCCTCTGGCAACCATCATTGTATTCTCTGTTTCTATGAGTCTGTTTCTGTTTTGTCTGTTCATTTGTACTATTCTTTAGATTTCACACATAGGTGAAAAATATATGGTATTTGCCTTTCTCTGACTGACTTCTTTCACTTAGTATAATTCCCTCTAGGTCCATCCATGCTGTCACACATGGTAAGATTTCATTCTTTGTAATAGCTGAGTAATATTCTGAGTATATGTGTACTAGAGCTCTTTTATCTACTCACCTACTGATGGACACTTGGGTTGCTTCTACAGCTTTGCTACTATAATTTACACTGCAATAAACATAGGAGTGCATATATTCTTTAAAATTAGTTTTTTTGGTTTTCTTCAGATATATACTCAGAAGTAGAATCACTGGGTCATAAGTCAGTTCTTTTTTTTAAATTTTTTCAGGAAACTCCATACTGCTTTCTGGAGTCATTCTGAGAATCTTAGCTTAGTTCATATATATACATATATACATATACATATGTGTGTATATAGATATATGCTAACTTAATCTCAGTTAATTAAAAATATTAACTTCTACCCACCCACACATTATATGAGTGTACTTTCTGATAAAAAATATTTTAAAATTTGATATGAACAATGTATAATTTGATATAGAAATTAGAATACTCAGAGACTTCTGGTCAAGATGGGGGCATAGGAGGACATGGCTCACCTCTTTGCACAATCACATCAAAATTACAACTAGAATAGAGAACAACCATTACTTGGAACTGTCAGAAATCAAGTTGAATGGAAGTCTGACAAGTACTGAATTAAAGAAACCACATCCATCCAAACTGGTAGGAGATGCAGAGATGTGAAGACCCAGAATGGGCTGGTCCCACGTGCATGCGTGGTGGATAAAAATTTAGGAGGGATATCCCAGGAGCAAGGAGTCCCAGACCCACACCAGGCCCACCAGCCAAAGGTTCCAGTGTGAGGAAGACAAGTCCCCACAACTTCTGGCTGCAAAGACGAATGAGGATTGAGTCAGTAGAAGAAATTTCTGGAGCCTCAAGCATTTCCTCTTCAGTAACCCATACACAAACTCACCTACTCAGACTCACTCCTTTTGAGCTCTAGCTCCATGGTTGCAGCTTGAAAGGCAGTGGTGGCATACTGGGAGAAACTGAAGGGTCTGGCATCAAGGAGAGCAGAGGCCATTGTCCCTTTTCTAAACCCTTCCACAACAAAGCTGGCAAGCTGGTGTCATATCTGAGACTCCATCAACCTGGCCAACACTGTTTGACCCACCTTGGAGATCCCCAGAGATTACTCCTCACCTAAATAATGGACCCACCCAAGCTGCTTTTCCATATAAATGGCTGATCTTGCCTTATGTTTCATAACTTCCTAAATCCTTTCAAACTAGCAATAGCAGACCACAATTAGGTCCAGGCCAGGCACTAGCAGCAGCCATCCCAGATTCACAGCTTGGCTTCACCTGGAAATGTCCAAGCCCAGCACAAGTAGCAGTCATCTCAGATTGTTTTATAGCTCAGGCAGGGTAGCCCCAGGCAAAACACATGTTTGGGGCTGAACTTGGCCTCCACCACCTAGGAAAAACCAGGGCCAGTGCACCCAGTGGACATCTACAGACCACATCAGATCACCAACATCCTGACCCTACACAGCTGATCCTCCACAGACGGCAGAGGATGGTAGTAAGTGGTCACAGCCAATTGTTGCAACTCACTGGCCTGACTGGCCTGGGTAAATCCCATCCATTGATCTGCCAACAGCAACCAAACATCAATTACAAGAGGAGGGTGTACTCAACCCACTAGAAGGGCACAACTTGAGTACCCAGCTAGGGTCATAGGGAAGGCTGCTACTGGACCCTATAGGACAACTACTACAATAGGCCACACTACTAAGATCCAGAGTCAAAGCCCCTCTACCTAATACATAGAAACAAATACAGAGAGGATGCCAAAACAAGGAGACAAAGAAACATGACTGAAATGAAAGAATAGATCAAAGCTCCAGAAAAAGAGCTAAATGAAATGGAGATAAACAATCTATCAGATGTAGAATTCAAACCACTAGTTACATGGATGCTCAAGGAACTTAGTGAGGACCTCAAGAACATAAAAAAGATCCAGTCAGAAACAAAGGATACATTAATTGAAATAAAGAACAATTTACAGTGTAACAACAGTAGAGTGAATGAAGCTGAGAATTAAATAAATGATTTAGAACATAAGGAAGCAAAAACCAATCCATCAAAACAACAAGGAGAAAAAAGAATCCAAAAAAATTAAGGTAGTGTAAGCATTCAATCATGGGCATGCCAGAGAAGAAAAGAAAGAGCAAGAAATTGGAAATCTATTTGAAAAAATAATGAAAGAAAACTTCTCTAATTTTTAGGTAAAGGAAATAGACATGCAAGTCCAGAAAGCACAGAGTGTCTCAACAGGATGGATGCAAAGAGGCCCACTCCAAGACACATCATAATTAAAATGCCAGAGGTTAAAGATAAAGAGAGACTCTTAAAAGCAACAAGGGAAAAGCAGCCATTTACCTGTCAGACTGGGAGTTCCCATCAGACTGTCAGCTGATTTCTCAAGAAAAACTGTGCAGGCTAGAAGGAGTTGGCAAGATATATTCAAAGAAATGAAAAGCAGGGACCTACAGCCAAAATTGCTCTACCCAGCAAAGCTATCATTTAGAAACAAAGGGCAGACAAAGAGCTTCCTGGAAAAGAAAAAACTAAAAGAGTTCATCACTAAAACCATTATTATATGAAATGTTAAAGGGAGTTATTTAAGAAAAAGAAGACAATCAAAACTATGAACAATAAAATGGCAAAAAATACTTATCTATCAACAATTGAATCTAAAAAACAAACAAGGAAACATGAACAGAAGCAGAACCATGGATACGAATTGCATTTTGATGGTTGCCAGGTGGGAGAAGGGATGTGGAAAAATGGGTGAAGAGGTGAGAGGATTAAGAATTACAAATAGGTAGTTACAGAATATCCATGGGGATATAAAGTACAGTATAGGAAACGAAATAGCCAAAGAACTTATACTCGTGATCCATGGACATGAACAGTGGTGGGAGGATTGTCTGAGGGACTGGGGGTTGCTGGATGGAAGGATACCAAGGGGAAAAAATCAGGACAACTGTAATAGCATAATCAATAAAATATAATTTTTAAAAAATTCCTGTCAAGATCCCAATAACATATTTCACAGAACTAGAACAAATATTAGAATTTTTAAAAAGAATACTCTGATAAATATTGTTATAAAATAACCACTACTAACAACATAGAATTTTTCTGATTATATCAGCTGCATTAAAAAAGCTAAAGTTGTAGACAATGATTTCCTTAGCTGCATTTAGAAAAGCCACAATATCTGAATTCTATTAGCATTCAGCATCATTCATGAGATTTTAAAAAATTAAGTGCATTATTTCCTTCAATCAATTTGATTTATCACAATTTAGTATATTATGCCATAATGCCTTCATTCTTTCACACAAGGCCAGGCCCTGTTCTAGGCACTAATAACTAATCAAAAAACAAAATAAGTACATAAAAAGCCACTGTTCTCTTAGAGTTTATTGTTTAGTGAGTCATGTGCTTTCTTGGTCTTAAAATGAATCACCAGTTTACTAACAAACATTCAGGTATGCAAAGAAATGGCATACTAGTAAAAGAAAGCAACTGTTGTCCATTTTCAGAAAAGCTATAACAGAAAGTTAGCATTGAAAAAAATGTAAACCAATGGACTAGAATAAGTTTCTGTAGGGTAATGTCTAAAAGTAAACCTTTCTATATGAGGCGGGGTCAGATGGACAGTATCCTCAGGTCTGAAGGTCTGGGTTGTAGAGACATGAGTCTTTCCCTTATTTTGAAGGAGCATCTTAGTTGATGATGGCTAGATCCCTTTGTATTATTCTTATGGACCTTCCTGGCTGCCTAGCATGGAAAGGGACCTCCAAAAACATTGGGTTAAGTAAGCCCATTAGTGGGAATTAGAAAGGATGAGGTGGTACCATGAGTTTACTCTCTGGAATAAAAGCCCAAAGTAGAAAACCAGTGGGATACCCTGTTACTTCAGCAACAATATTCCAGAGTGCACTAAATTAATTTTTCGAGATCCCTTTAAACTTGGTAAATTCCTTGCATATTATTTTCATTCTACCCTGTTTCCCTTAGTGGTCATACTTGATTAGATGGGTAAAATCATTCTAATAAATGTGCCTGTTTGCTTTTCTTTATAAGAAACTAGGAAAACCCAACAAAATCAAGTGGTGGTTAGACAAATTTAGAGGAGAAAGGAAAACAGTTGAGTCCTGCAAGCCTTGGTCATGTTGCAAAAAAAAGAAAATAGACTATTAGGAGTTAGCTGAGTCTGAGACACGTACACAAGGCCTAAGAGAGGAGAGATCCATTTGGTGTACAAACAGTTCACGTTTGGCATTGGAAATGAAATAATGTGTCAGTCATTCACAGAGGCAAAGGGCTAGACAATTGCATTATAATAATGTGTATCTCTGTCTTTGTTACCTAGTACAATGTAAGTCCTTCAAATGTAGTAATTCACTGTGGTTAGTCTGATTCATGTTTGTCTTCCCATGGATCACCATGGTAGTGGCACAAATTAATTACTCATGAAATTGATGCAAAGTAAATGAATTAATTATTTAATTAGTGACTTGAAATCCTCTTACAATTTAGAAAAATAAAACATATATAGAATCTTTCTTATGTAATAGGCGCTAGAAAAATATGAATCAGTGTCATAGAGTTGATGTTTGATCGGTCTTGATCCATGTGATATGGAAAATGGGGAAAGGAACCTTTTGGGCAGAGAGACTAGAATTTGCAAAGATGTAATTGTGATGGTGAGTCATTTGGAGTGGTTTAAGTGTAAGAGGAATGAGGTGAGGCTGGGAAGGTACATTAGGGCCAGATAATGAATAATCTTGAATGCCATGCTAGAAAGTTTAGATCTTAATCAGTGAATCATAGGAAGCCAGAGAAGGTCTGCAAGAATGGAAGGAAGTGTGATGCAGGATCTGATTTGTCTTTAAAAGGTCTGGCACAAGCTCAAGTGAGGGACTAACTGGGACATAGCAAAGAACCAGGTTATGAAGCTGTTGAAACAGTTCAGGGAAAATATAAAATATTTATATAAATTTATTTATAAAAATATAAAATAGGCACAGATGGGTAATGTGTGTTAACATATAAAGCAAAAAAACATATGTAACACAACATGCTAAAACATATAAAACACATTCCAAAGACTTACTGATGAATGTGAGGTAGAGAGAGAATGACCCCAGAGTTTCTGACAGGGAGACTGACAGTGTTCTCTTCACTGAGAAAACAGGAGGAAAAGAGAGACTGGGCAGAAAGGCCAGCTGTCAGTAGGGGCAGGGGCTGCATTTGAGGTGTCTGCAGACATTTTATGGATGTGTTCCTCAGACAGTGAGATACTGAGATCTGCAGCTTTGGGGGTAGCTGGTACTGGACATGGGTTTGAGATTTTTTTAAAGATTTTATTTATTTATTTTTAGAGAGAGGGGATGGGAGAGGGAAAGAGAGGGAGAGAAACATCAATGTGTGGTTGCCTCTCACGTGCCCCTTACTGGGGATCTGACCAGCAACCCAGGCACATGCCCTGACTGTGAATCAAACCACAACCCTTTGATTTCCCAGCCCACGCTCAATCTACTGAGCTACACCAGCCACATGATTTGAGAGTTATGAGCACAGAATTAGAAGATGAGCCAAAGCCTATCCTGTGAAAATGGGTAGAGCTAGAAGAAAGTAACCTAGAGTACACACCAGGGATGTCAACATCCAAAGAGCAAGATTGAAAAGAAGGTAGAAAAGTATATTCAGGAGGTGGGGGAGGGAGGGAAGACATGAGAGAACTTCTTACAAAAGCCCAAAGAAGCCGAATTTCAATAGGGGATTGAGAAAGGTGTCAAAGGAAATGACTGGAAGAAGAAAAAAATATCATTGCGTTAGACAATTTGGAGAAATCTGGTGACATCATGTAGTATTTTAAACTGGGAAACCAAATTACAGAATACAAAAAAAAAAAGAAAGAAAGAAAAACAATGGTAAAAGGAAATGCATGTATTGCTGGCACTTAGTGTGAATAAAGTATAAGATAGAGTTTGTAGCTTGAGAAAATGTCAGACTCTTTAATCACCATATGCATTTTCATATTCAGCCTCTTTTTCTGGGTGTTTCTTATCTCATGTTCCTTTGCCTTTCCATCTGGTCTAGATAACAAAGACTCAGATGCCAGCAACACAGGACATCCCAACAGTTAGGACAGGTTTGGGGGTTTGGGTACTTGGGGGACATAGATGCTAAGGAAATTGTGGGGGTTTTCCCAATTACTATACCCGAAGAGCAACATTTCTCTTAATTCCAAATGAGCCACTAAACTTCACAAAATTCTTCACTAAAATATGCAACCAGCCCAAAACTATTTTCATTGTTTTTCTTTTGGTTTATTTTTGCCTCTAGACATTTTTTTTTTTTAATTTCCAGTTGGTTTCCTAGGCCTCTGTCCATTTTATTTCCTAAATGTTTTGGAAATCCCAACTGACCTTATACAATTTTTTATAGAGATAGAAACTTTGTTATGTATGTTATCACAATTTTTATTAAATAACAGATATAAACCACCACAGTGTTCTAAGAGGTATTAGCACAAATTAAGATTGTAAATGCCTAGCACAACAGAAACCTATTTTTTATTATACTGTGATCTATGTTTTAAAGAAAACAGAACAAAAATATTTAGTTTAATTAATCTCACATTTCTTCAAAAATCCCTGATATAAAACAGAATATATTTGAATGACATGCTCATTATATTTAAATAAAAGCTCTCTTCTTAGTCCTTTTATTCACATTTGATGACTTGGGAATTCTCAGCTATAATCTAGAGAAGTACTTGGAGGCAAGAGTAGAGAATGAGAAAGGTGAAAATATTGTATTTGTTTGTTTTCCTCTACCTGATATATACATCATGACTGTTTGCATGGGATATCAAAGGTTATTAAAGAGATAAGGCACCAGGTTACAATATACACTAAGAATCTCCAGTTCTCCTTGTTGTCATAGTATTGGGAAAAAGGTAGAATTGGTCGGAGATTCTACAATACATATGAGGTCTATACAATCTGAGAAGTGTTAAGTCTGGCTCGTGTTAGGGTGTCACTTCATTCCTAGAGCCTGGTGAATGTCAGGCAGTCAGTGCACTTCTGACTTTGATACACATGAGCCCTTTCTCCTGTTTGTTATTACCAGATCTTTTAAAAATCATTTTATTGTTATTCTATTATAATTGTCCCAATTTTTCCCCCTTTACCCACTGTTGTCCATCCCATGTCCTGCTCCTACAGTCAATTCCCACACTGTTGTCCATGTCCCTGGCTCATTCCTACATGTTCTTTGAGAATTCCCTTCCCCTTCTTTCCACCATTATCCTCCTCCCCACTCCCATCTGATCACTGTCAGTCTGTTCCATATTTCCACTACTGTGGTTCCATTTTGTTCATTAGTTTATTTTGTTCATAAGATTCCTCTTATAGGTGAGATCATGTGGTATTTGTCTTTCACTGACTGGCTTATTTCACTTAGCATAATATCCTCCAGTTCCATCCATGCTGTTGTAAGAGGAAGGAATTCCTTCTTTCTTTCTGCTGCATAGTATCCTAGTGTGTAAATGTAGCATAGTTTTTTATCCACTCATTTACTGATGGGTGCTTAGGCTGCTTAGGCTATTTCCAGGACTTGACTGGTATAAATAGTGCTGCTATGAACATTGGGGTGCATAGGTCCTTTTGAATTGGTGTTTCAGGATTCTTAGGGTATATTCTGACCAGTAGAATATCTGGTTCAAAAGGAAGTTCCATTTTTAGTTTTTTGAGGAAATTCCATACTGTTTTCCATAGTGGCTGCAACAGTCTGAATTCCCACCAACAGTGCACTAGGGTTCCTTTTTCTCCACAGCCTCACCAGCACTTGTCGTTTGTTGATTTATTAATGATAGTCATTCTGATGGGTATGAGGTGATACATCATTGTGTTTTTAATTTGCATCACTCTGATGGCTAGTGATGTTGAGCATCTTTTCACATATCTAAGGACCCTCTATATGTCCTCCCTGGAGAATTGTCTCTTCAGGTCCTTTGCCCATTTTTTAATTGAATTGTTTCCCTTCCTGGTGTGGAATCTTATGAGTTCTTTATGTATTTTGGATATTAAACCCATGTCCAAAGTAGCATTGGCAAATATATTCTTCCATATGGTCTATTTCATTTTCATTTTGATAATGGTTTCTTTAGCCATTAGCCATGCAGAAGCTTTTTTAGTTTGACGTAGACCCATTTGTTTATTTTTCCCTTTATTTCCCTTGCCCTAGGAAGTATAATGACAAAAATATATTGCTACATGGGATATTTGAAATTTTTCTGCCTGTGTTTTCCTCTAGGACTTTTATGGTGTCATGACTTATATCTAAGTCTTTTATCCATTTTGAATTTATTCTGGTGTACAGTGCAAGTTGTTGGTCTAATTTCATTTTTTTGCACTTATCAATCCAGTTCTCCCAACACCATTTATTGAAGAGGCTATTTTTCCTCCATTTTATGTTCCTGCCCCTTTGTCAAATATTAATTGTCCATAACGACATGGGTTTATTTTTGGGCTCTCTATTCTGTTCAATTGATCATTGTGTTTGTTCTTATGCCACTACAAGACTGTTTTGATTACAGTGGCTTTGTAGTACAGTTTGATGTCAGTATCGTGATCCCTCCTGCTTTGTTCTTTCTCAAGATTGCTGAGGTGATTTGGGGTCATTTTTGGTCCCATGAAAATTTTTGAAATATTTGTTCTAGATCTGTGAGATATATCATTGGTATTTTAATAAGAATTGCATTGAATCTATAGATTGTTTTGGGTACTATGGACATTTTAATGACTCCCATTCATAAACATGTAGTATACCCCCAATCCATAAACACAATATATGCTTCCATTTATTTGCATCTTTCTTAATTTCTTTCTTCAGTGTTCTATACTTTTCTGAGTACAGGTCTTTTACCTCCTTGGTTGAATTTATTCCTATGTACTATATTTTTCTTGTTACTATGCTAAATGTTTTTTTTTCCCTAGTTCTCTTTCTGATATTTCATTGTTAGTGTACAAAATTGCCATTGATTTATAAATATTAAAGCCCTGGCTGGCGTAGCTCAGTGGATTGAGTGCGGGCTGGGAACCAAAGTGTTCCAGGTTCGATTCCCAGCCAGGGTACATTCCTGGGTTGCAGGCCATAACCCCCAGCAACCACACATTGATGTTTCTCTCTCTCTCTCTCGCTATCTCCTTCCCTTCCCTCTCTAAAAAAAATAAATAAATAAAATCTTTAAAATTAAATAAATAAATAAATAAATAAATATTGAGTTTACATGCTTCTATTTTGCCAAATTAACTCATTTAGTTGAGTAGTTTTTTGCTAGAGATTATAGAGTTTTGTACCCATACAACCATGTTGTCTGCAAATAATGACAGTTTTCCTTTTCCTTTCCAATTTGGATGGCTTTTATTACTTTTTCCTTTCTGATTGCTATGGCTAGAACTTCCAGTACCATGTTGAATAGGAGCGGTGAAAGCAGACACTCTTGTGTTATTCCTGATCTTAGTGGGAAAGCTTTCAGTTTTTGCCCTTTGAGTACAATGTTGGCTGTAGGTTTCTCACATATGGCTTTTATTATGTTATGCTCCCTCTATTCCCACTTTGCTGAGTGTTTTTTGTCATAATTGGGTGATAGATTTTGTTAATCAAATGCTTTTTGGCATTTACTGATATGAACATGTGGTTTTTGTCTTTCACTTTGTATATGTGGTATATTATGTTTATTGATTTGCAAATATTGTACCATCCTTGCATCCCAGGGATGAATTCCACTTTGTCATGGTGTATGATCTTTTTAATGTATTGCTGAGTCAAGATTGCCAAAATTTGTTGAGGATTTTAGCATCTATGTTCATCAGAGATATTGGCCTGTAGTTTTCTTTCTTCATTGTGTCTTTACCTGGTTTTGGAATTAAGATGATACTGGCCTTGTAAAAAGAGTTTTGTAGTCTTCCTTATTTTTGAATTTTTTGGGAATAATTTCAGAAGTATATGAATTAGCTCTTCCTTAAATGTTTGGTACAATTCACATGTGAAACCATCTAGTTCAGGGCTTTTGTGTACTAGAAATTTTTTGATTACTGCTTCTATTTCATTAGTCATTACCAATCTATTCAGACTTTCTGCTTCTTCTTGATTCAGTTTTGGAAGATTGTATGTTTCTAGGAACTTGTCCATTTCACCCATGTTGTCCAATTTCTTGGCATATAGTTGTTCATGGTAATTTCTTACAATCTTTTATATTTCTATGGTATCAGTTGTAATCTCTTCTGATTTCATTTCTGATTTTGTTTATTTGGGTCCTCTTTTTTTCTTGATGAGTCCACTTAAAGCCTTGTTGATTTTGTTTATCTTTTCAAAGAACACACTTCTGGATTTACAGATCCTTTGAACTGTTCTTTTGGGCTCTATGTCATTTAATTCTGCTCTGATCTTGATTATTTCCTTCCTTCTCCTCACTCTGGGTTTTGTTTGTTGTTCCTCTAGTTCTTATAGATATAGGATTACGTTGTTTATTTGAGATTTTTCTGTCTTTTGGGGTAGGCCTGTATTGCTATGAACTCCCCTCTCAGTACTACCTTCTCTGTGTCTCATAGGTTTTGTAATTTCTGTGTTCATCTTCATTTTTTCCGAAGATACTTTTTGACTTTTTCCTTGATCTCACTGTTGACCCATTCATATTTAATAACATGTTATTGATTCTCCATGTAATTGAATGGTTTTGAGTTTTTTCATTGAGTTGGTTTCTAGTTCCAATCCATTGTGATCTGAGCACATGCTTGATATGATTTCAGTTTCCTTGAATTTGTTGAGGCTTCTTTTGTGTCCTGCCATGTATTCAATCTTTGAAAATATTCCATGTTCATTTGAAAAGAATAAGTATTTTGCTTCTTTGGGGTGAAAGGATATATCTAGATATAGATATAGATATAGATATAGATATAGATGATCAATTAAGTCTATTTGATGTAGACTGTCATTCTATGCCAAAATATCCTTGTTGATTCTTTGGAAGATCTATCCATGGTTGACAGTGGGTGTTAAAATCCCTTATGATGATTGTGTTGTTGTCAATATCTTTCTTGAAGACCTCCAAGATTTTCTTTATATATTTAGGCACTCCTATGTTGGGTACATATGTGTTTACAAGTGTTATATCATCCTGATAGATTACTCCCTTAAGTATTATGTAGTGACCTTTGTCCCTTTTTTACAGCTTTTGTTTTGAAGTCCATTTTGTCTGATATAAGTATTGCTACCCCATCTTTCTTTTCCTGTCTGTGTATTTGCAATATTTTTTCCATCTCTTCATTTTTAACCTGTGTAAATCTTTTGTTCTGAGGTGAGTCTCTTATAGACAGCATATATACAGGTTTTGTTTTCTTATCCATTCAGCTACTTTATGTTTTTTGATTAGAGCATTTAATCCATTTACATTTAAGGTTATTATTGACAGGTACTTATTTGTTGCCATTTTTACCATAATTCAATTCATATTCATTCTCTCTCTCTCTCTTTCCCCCCCTCCTTCTTATAGCAGTCCCTTTAGCATCTCTTACAGTGCTGGCAGGTGGAGATGTGCCCTTTCAGAATTCTTTTGTCTGGGAAGCTCTTTATTTCACCTTCCATTTTAAATGAGAGCCTTGCTGGATAGAGTAGTCCTGGTTGCAGGTCCTTGCTTTTCATTACATGGAATATTTTTTTAAATATATTTTATTGATCATGCTATTACAGTTGTCCCATTTTCCCCCCTTCACTCCCCTCCACCCTGTACACCCTCTCCCACCCATATCCCCCCCTTTAGTCATGTCCATGTGTCATACTTATACATTTCCCATACTATTCTTACCCTCCCCCTATCTGTTTTCAACCTACAATCTATGCTGCTTATTCTCTGTACCTTTTCCCCCTCTCTCCTCCTCCCACTCCCCTGTTGCTAACCCTCTGTGTGATCTCCATTTCCATGGTTCTGTTCCTGTTCTAGTTGTTTGCTTAGTTTCTTTTGGTTTTGCTTTAGGTGTGGTTGTTAATAATTGTGAGTTTGCTGTCCTTTTACTCTTCATGTTTTTTTTCATCTTCTTAGATAAGTCCCTTTAACATTTCATAAAATAAGGGCTTGGTGATGATGAACTCCTTTAACTTGACCTTATCTGAGAAGCACTTGATCTGCCCTTCCATTCTAAATGAGAGCTTTGCTGGATAGAGCAATCTGGGATATAGGTCCTTGTCTTTCATGACTTGGAATACTTGTTTCCAGCCCCTTCTTGCCTGCAAGGTCCCTTTTGAGAAATCAGCTGACAGTCTGATGGGAACTCCTTTGTAGGTTACTGTCCCCTTATCTCTTGCTGCTTCTAGGATTCTCTCCTTCATTTTTACCTTGGCTAATGTAATTATGATGTGCCTTGGTGTGTTTCTTATTGGGTCCAACTTCTTTGGGGCTCTCTGAGCTTCCTGGATTTCCTGGAAGTCTATTTCCTTTGCCAGAATGGGGAAGTTCTCCTTTATTATTTGTTCAAATATGTGCTCAATCTGTTGCTTTTCCTCTTCCCCTTCTGGTACCCCTATAATTCGGATGTTGGAACGTTTAAAGATGTTCTGGAGGTTCCTAAGGTTCTCCTCATTTTTTTGAATTCTTATTTCTCCATTCTTTCCTATTTGTTTTTTTTTTCTTCCTTCTGGTCCACTCTATTGTTTTGAGTCCCAGTTTCCTTCCCTTCACTATTGGTTCTCTGTGCATCTTCCTTCATCTCTTTTATGGTAACCTGCATTTTTTTTCATGTAATTTGCACCCAAAATCAACCAATTCTGTGAGTTTCCTGATCACCAGTGTTTTGAACTATGCATCTGATACGTTAGCTATTTCCTGGTTGCTCAAAAGGATGAGTTCTGGGGCACTGATTTGTTTTTCTATTTGAGCCATCTCTCTCTGTCTCTCTCTCTCTCTCTCTTTTTTTTTTTTGGTCCGGTTGCTCCTCTTATGGTGAGGGGAGGAGCCTTAGGTGTTCACCGGGGCTGGGCACCCCAGTCACTAGATTGTGATGTATGTGGGGGCGGGGCGGGAAGGAACAATGGCGGTAGCTCTGCTCTCCTAGGATCTCAGTCCCTTCCCTGGGATCCTGGGTTGAACACTCCGCCCTGGTCCACAATCGCAGTCTCACTGGGTCTGCCAGCTGCTGCTTGCATACTCAGGGTCCACCCACTGTGCGCCCCGGATGGTTTACACACTCCCGGTTGCCTTAGGCGCCCAGCTCTCCCCGCACTCCGCACACTGCGACCAGTGCTTGTCTCCACCCCTCCTACCTGTCTGGATGAATGGGTCTACTTCAACTTCTTGGCTGTCCAACTTCCATTCAGATAAATTCTCTGTCAGTTCTGGATGTTATTCTGCCTCTAAATTGTTGTTGTTGTTCTAATCTTGGTTGTGCGTGGAAGTACGGTGCGTCCACCTATGCCTCCATCTTGCCACAAGTCCATTACTTGGAATATTTTTGCCTGTCCCTTCTGGCTTATAGTGTTTCTGTTGAGAAATCAGCTGATAGCTTTATCAGAGCTCCCTCATATGTTACTAGCTGTTTCTGCCTTGCTGTCTTTAAGATTCTTGCTTTATTTTAAAAATTTGCTATTTTAATTATGATGTGTATTGGACTCATTCTGTTTAGATTCATCTTGATTGGGACCCTCTGTGCTTCCTGAACTTGTGCAACTTTTTCTCTCACCAAGTTAGAGAAGTTCTCTGTCATTATTTTTTCACAGTTTTTCTATCCGTTGATCCTTTTCTTCTCCTTCTGATAGACCTGTGATGTGAATGTTGTTACGTTTCATATTATCCTGAAGCTCCCTTAAACCATCCTCATTCTTTTTGAGTATTTTTTCATTTTGTTTCTCTGACTGGGTATTTCTTCTTACATTGTCTCCCAGCTTGCTGATTTGGTCCTCTGATTCATGTAGCCTGTTTTTAACTCCTTCTAGTGTATTTTTTGTTTCAGACATTGTATTTTTCATTTCTTTTTGGTTCTTATTCATAGTTTCTATATCCTTTTACACACTGCTGCAGTTCCCACTAAGTTCCTTGTAGCTGCCATAAACATCCTTGTATTTCTCACTGAGTTTCTTGAGTGTCCTTATAACCATTATTTTGAATTCTGTGTCTGATAGATTTCTTGCTTCAATTTGATTTAGCTCTTGTCCTAGGGAATCCTCCTTTCCTTTTGTTTGGGGGTCATTTCTTTGTTTCCCCACTATAGGTGATACTTTTTGTTTGTTTTTGCATCACAGGTTGCTGTGCTTTGCCTGCCTGTCTTCATGGGGTGGACTTCTCTGGTAGGAGTTCTGTGGAACTCAGTGATGCAGTCCCTTTGATTTTCTGTCTGGGTGCTCTAGGGTTGTCCTTTCTTCTGTTTGTGTGGGCTCTCTTGTTGTACTTGGTCTTTATTATTGATGGCTCATTTGTTGGTGGGTTACCCCCTCCAGCTGGCTGACTGGAAGTCACAACCCCTGTCATGTCTTGTATGCTACTATACAGATACTGGCTAACAAAGCAATACTTCCCAGAAAACCAAACCTACACCAGCAAAAATATCCCTGTACCATATCATCAATATCAATAGCAATTGAGCAAACATTAATAAAGTAGAAAGAGATTAAGAATATTGTAACATAGGAAAAAGAGAATATGAGATGACTAAAGGAGATAAAAATGATTTTGAGTGGGAAGAAGGAGGAGATATAATAAGTGTAGGAAATAGAAACAAGGTAGAGAAAGGGAGAAAATGGATTTAAAATGTAAGTAAAAGAAGGAAAGGCAATAGCAAAATGGAGTAAGAAAAGGGAAGAGTATAACATGAGGTTTAAAATAACATTGAGAAACTAGTGAACCAAGGAGAACAATATTGCAGGAAAACCACAACAAGGTCAATAACAATGATAGTTGGGCAAAGATTAATAAAGGTGGAAAGAGAATAAGAATATTATATGAAAGAGCAAAGAGAATATTAGATGTCTACAATAAGGAAAAAATGATTTTGAGAAAACAGAGGAGAAATAGTAAGAGTAAGGAATAGAATCCAGGCTAAGAAAGGGGAAAAAAATAAAATCCAAATTTAAAAAAGCATGGGCAGAAGGAAGGAAAACTGAAGTAAGACAGGGAAGAGAAACCTATGAGATTTGAAATTAAAAAAAAGTTATCAAATAAGAACATAGTTGAAAAACAACAGCAATAACTGTAATAACCATGTGCCAAATTAGCCACCATTTATAAAGGTAGAAAGAAAATAAGAATGTTTTAAGGAGAGGAAAAAGAATGAGAGCTGACTAAAGGAAGGAAGAATGATTTTGAGAGTGCAGAGGGAGGAGAAATGGAGTAAGGAATAAGAACAAGATGCAGCATGGGGGAAATGAGATTACAACGAAAATAAGAAAGGGCAGGAAGAAGGCAAAATGGAGCAAGACAAGGGAAGGGTACAATGTGAGACTTGAAACAAAAATAATATAAAGATATAAATAAAAAAATAAGAAATAAAAGACAAAATAGTGAATAAGTTGGAATGCAACTGACACAAAAGAAAATTCTATGCGAAAGAAAAAATAACACAAATTCTGAAAAGAAACAAAGTGAAATTCACCTCAGCAGCTTGGTGTTTGCCTTCTGACTTTTCTTTCTGGATCTGACTCTGGTTTTTATCAGCTCAAGGTCCTGGGGTGGGTCATCCAACTTCTTTGGGCACTGCCTGTATCACCTCCACCTGCCTCTAGAAGGGGCTTCTATTGCAATTGGGAGGGTGAAGCTCCTAGGTCTCCCCTGGGAGGCACTGTTCAGTCTTCTGCGAAAGTTGTGAGTGTACTCCCCTTGCCCCTGTACCACCCATTTGGCCTATCCCAGTTTATTTCCAATAATGTATAGTTTCTGCTGAATTAGCTGTCCATTTCAAGGGAGGTATCCATCTGTGTAGGAGGGTCAGCTCTTTTCTGCTTGGTGCTGATGGCAGCTCTGTGTGTGAAATAAGACTGGGAACAGCCCTGAATCTCTCTTGCTACAACAATTTCTGATCTCCCTGCTTTGCTGACCTCAGTGGAATAAAGTCATAGAAACCAGTGTATTTTCTGTCTCTGAGAGAAGTTCAAAACAGGCCCTTTAAGGCATTTCTCTCTCTGTCTTTCTCTTGCAGAAATGTACCCAGAGGTGGGTTCTTGAGCCTCTCCTGTTTGTAATCCCGCAGGAGGTGGGGGCTAATTGTGTCCTTCCCTTCCCAGAGGTTCAATCTCCCCCCGAAGGCAGCTCTCTATGACTGTAAATAATCTCAGATGCTCCACTCCCAGTCTCCAGTTCCCAGCCTCATGCCCTCGTAGCAGACCCAGTCCCAAACTCTCCACTCTGCATAGCCTCCAGCCTGCCAGCTGCACCAGGCTGGGACTAAGAAATCCCCTTGCTGTGCTCCTTTCTGATCTCTCTGCCTAGTTGTTCTCAGCGGGAGCAAACTGTGCCCTCAGTCCTCCCCCTTTGCAGGCAGGGCAGCTGTGCATGGGGTCCCTGCCCAGCACACCTCAGCTCCCCTTTTAAAAAAGTCTCTCCAGGCACTCCCACTGCAGCACTGAGTCACTGTCTGGCTTTCCTCACACACCGCCTCTCCAAAAAGCTGAAAGTCTCTCGCATCCTCCTGATTGTCATTTGCCACTGCAGCTATGGGTATGCTGCTTGCTCTGTATGTGTGTAGCCTGGATCTCCCCTCCTTTGTGTATCCCAGTCACTCCAGGCCCAGGTCTGGGGGTTCTCTGCCCTGGGAAGGGAGGGAGCAGCAGAGCTGCAATCTCTAACCAGGGACACAGCAGCCTCTGATGCCACGCCTGGGGTACTTCCTGTTCAACCTATAAAATCTCATTACCTCCCTTTTGAAGCATTTTCTGTACTCCTTGGCTTCCAAACTTCATACCAGCTAAGATTCCACTGAATGATCAGCTTATTTTTCAGAAGATCAGCCAAGTATCCAAGTTAAGGACAAGAACGAGTAGACTCAGCTTCTACCTGTTTGGCCGCCATCTTCTCTCTCGAGATGAGAAACTTTTTTGTGGGTCCATCCTCATCTGCCCCCATTTCCAAATGTACTTCCTTTTAAAGGATTGGGTGTATTAACTCTAGAGGCCATATGTATTTTAAAGAAACCATAAGAATTATCCAGGAGGGAGAGGGTAAAATTTAAACAGTAGTTTAGCCCACACTCAATGTTAAAATATAAAACTGTAGCTACAGTTGATTAAAAAATTAATACCTATGTTTTACTAGCTTATTCGGTGTTTATTTTCAATGGCTCAAAGTAACGGAAATTATTATGAATTACCAATGCAGAACTGCTGTTTTGTTCCTGTGTCACTGCCCCACTTCACATTTTTAAACACTTGCCTTTGCATTCCTATAAATCAACCCTGCCTGTTTCACAAAAGATTCCATATTGCTCAGCCCAAAACTATTCCCTGCCAAACATGCAGAGGTGCCCTGCCCTGTAGAGAACCTGACAAATGTAAACCCAAGAGAACAGGAGGGCCTCTGTCCTAGCACTCCCTGGGCTCTGGGCCCCCTGCCTGCCCACACGGAGGCGCTCCGCAGGCACTTAGCCAAGGGAGGAAGCCTTCTGTCTGAGGGTCCTCAAGCCTCGCTATTGTTCCAGTTCTAGAAAACCACAAATTCATTTATTTGCAATGTTTCAAAAATAAAATGGCCTCAGGAAATGAGGTAGATGGAACAGTCGGTAATTTGTCCCTTTAACTTTCCAGTGTTTGTTTCCTTATGATTTAACAGTTCAGGGTGCCTTTTCAGAGGTTTAGTGTGCCAAGAGAAACATGGAAGCGCCGCCTCCTGGTGGTTTCTCATTTCTTGTTGAACAGCACCACCTCGTGGTTATTCTGTTTCCTTAATCATTACCAGGGATGACTGTTAATTTTTGATTTCCTATTCTAGTATAGTCATTTTACTTTGTAACCATGACTTAAATGTATGTGTACCAACGTATATTTTAAATATAATAATTTCTCTGGTGAAGCTGTTTACATTTACCTATAACTTCACCATTATCTCCTTTTTTATTTTATTTTAATTGTTGTTCAAGCACAGTTTTCTTTTACTCCCATCCCAGCCACCCACCCAGCCCTCCCCACCTCCCTCCCATTTCCACCCACCCTCCAGTTTTTGTCCATGTGTCCTTTATATTTGTTCCTATAAACCCTTCCCCCTTTCCCCTGAAATTCCCTCCCCTCTCCCTTCTGGACACTGTCAGCCTATTCTCTATTTCAGTGTTTTTGGTTATATTATGCTTGTTTGTTTGTTTGTTTTGTTGTTTAGGTTCCTGTTAAAGATGAGATCATGTGGTATTTGAGGTCCTACCCTTTTCAACAGCATGGATGGAACTGGAAAGCATTATGCTAAGTGAAATAAGCCAGGTGGTGAAAGACATCATTATCTCTTAAGGCTTATTTTTGTATCTCCTTGAGCATCTAACACATAACTTTCTATGAGTAGGTGCTGTATAGACCCGGGAAAAGGAAGCTTTCTTTGTCTGTCAGACTATTTTAATGGCCATTTACATAGTGATTATTTTTTACTTAATTTTCAGCTGAACTCTTACTATAATACAGTACAAGTTAAACGTATCTGAATGTACAAACATTTCTTTAAAATGTGATAAAAAGTTTCAAATTCTTTTTTCTTATAAAAATCTTTAACATTATTATTTCTGAAATTCTGATTTAGAATCTTAAAGACGGCCTGATTCCTACTTCTTTATCTTTTTCCTTTTTTCAAATAGTAATATTTCCATTTCTTCTTATACCATATCCTTCCTTTCCCTTTTCTCTTTAGCTAATCTCTGGTCTGATCCTTATTAAAGTTATGCTAAGGTTACAGCTATGATATTGGCTACCTCTTCTCCAGCAGGCCCCTTTCCCCTTTATTTCCAAACATACATGGTTTTCTCCTTGAATTCCACAATTAAAAATTTAAAATATGGTAAAAATAACCTTTAAAACCATAGGCATCATTATTTAATCAAAGCATCCACATAAGGATAAATATTTAGGTGTATTTTTAAATGACACTTTACTTAGGATTGGGTAGACCAGAAACAAAGCAAAGGTCCAAAGAGATAAATACCCTCATTTACAGAAATTGATCAATTATTAAATATTCACATAATGGAATATTAAGTACAATTAATAGTAATATTTTATACAATAATTAATATTAATTGAAAAGAACAGAATTAAAAAATATATAGTCAATAAAAAATTTGTTTTTTGAAATATATGTGCAACAAAGACCAGAAAGAAATGCACAAAATGTACACAAAATGTGTGGTTAAAAATAGGTCTTTTTATATTTCCCTAGCCCTTTCTTATATTGTGCTGATTTTCAAAGATGAATTCTATAATAAAATAATACATTTAACAATTCTGCTTATGCTTTGAGTCATATTAGCATTTAATTCTGAATTAAAAACTACCAGGTTACATAAATTGTGATTTAAATTAAACTTCCTATAGCTACAAAGCTCTTGCTCCCCAACCAAGTGAGTAGTGGAGACAATTCCCACAGCCTCTGAAGATATGTTCATGTTTCCTGGGATCCAAAATGACAGTGTATTTGACTGGGAACGTTAAATGGGGTATTGTTGTGTACTTTGGAGATAGGATCACAAAACGGACTCCCTATCTTTTTGACCGGGAAGCCCAGTGAAGACAATAATGACGCAACCTGTAAACAAACTGATTTACATTCCTGTTTGAATCCAACTTTAAATTTTAGAGGCACACTAATCTATTTCTAAACTTGAAGAAGTTTCCAAATTGTAATTTTAAAATGGAGAGAGTTCGAGTGATTGTTTATAAAACCAAATCTGAAAACTATAAAACCATCTATCACACATGTTTACAATTTAAAAACCGCAGAAGGTTGTATGTTAGCCACAATCTCAGCACGTGCCGCAGCCCAGGCAAACAAACCTCGGAAACAGGCAGCTCGCACCGAAACGTAACTCTAAATGTAGTGGATTGAAAGCAAAGGTCCCAATAATTCCTATAAGTAGATGCCTCACTTCATTTTTCGCTACCTCATAGATAGACTTATTTTGATAATTGAATTCTCTTAGCTTTGCAAAATAAGTAAAGACTGTTTTTGGCATTTTAAAATTGGTACCTCTAAATGTAAAAGTTAAAATGAAGTTATATTCTCATTGGGTTTTTATTTTCTTGTTTAGAAGTCTTAAGGAGATTAAAGTGAAGTTCTATTTTATTTATGCACACATGTCTATTTTTTCCATTAGATTGTAAACAATTTGACAAAAAAATCAGTAATTTCCTCATTGTAAATGTTCAAATATCTTACAAAATGCTTAGCCTTCCCATGTAAACTTAAGACTACTGCAATGAAAACCTACCAAACACACTGAAGAATTCATGTGCAAAGTATTCTTCTGAAAGTTCTTCAAATTTTTTTATATATAATAGCATCTTAATGTTCAAAATGGAGATTTGGTGTTTATGGAAAAATATATGTTAATTGTCAATATTCAAATGTCAAGTAAGTAAACAGACATCTGATTAGGAAAGGAAAAGAGGATTTTTAGTGGGATTACAAAACAGACTGATAAATTAGCCCAAGTCATGGATTTTGGAGGACAAGGGTTAGATGACATTGGAACTTAAAAGAATGCAGATTCCTTTAGATGACAAGGAGAAGGAGCTTAGCAGGAGGCAAAGGTTCAGCTGGAACCACTGGTCAGACATAATAGACCCAGAGTCACAAAATATGTACATGAAATTAGTAATTAGTAACCACTAAAGGCTGATACCATATACCATTCTTTCATGCGGTTATATATGTCATACTCAAAGACTTGTGGATCAGATATTATTATTCCGTCCATTTTCCATATGGGGGAGTTGAACCTCAGAGAAATTAAATAACTTGCCCAAGCTCATGAATGTAAAACTGAACATGCAATGACATAAACCCTATCCCCTCCTAACTGATTGACACCTAGAGGAGTTACTATGAAGAGGACATTTCAGGGTGGGGTAGTTACTGCATTCCTCGGAGGGAGTCTCCATAATCCTCAATTAATGAAGGCAAAAAGGGGAACTTGCACAGATATTAACCAGCTAAAATTTAATTTTATAATTGTATTAATATTAGAAATGAATACCATCATTCATGTGTGGATATTTGTCAGATGTCAAATTCAGTATACTTACTTAAAATTTGTAGATTCGTTGGTATCCTTAGCAGCTTTCCCTCTCCTTTTTTGTTTTAAATATTTAGTGGAGCTTTTCCTTTAACTTTCTCAGCAAAATTTACCATGCAAAAGGAAGACAAAGAACTCAAAGTTTATAAACCTAAAGTGAGCAGAGTTGAGTTCATGAAAATAGCAACGTGGCTGGGGATGAGGTCAGTTTCAAGTTTGGAAGGCAGGGTCTTTATGTCACAGAAGACAAGGCTCCAGTACAAGAAACATAGAAGAATTTATTTATGATCATGCATTTATTCTTTCAACATGTAGTAAATGAATGCTTCCTAGGTTCAGCACCTATGCTAAGAACTGTAATACAAACATAAAAAAAAAAAAACCTAGATCCCGCCCTCACGGAGCTCCGGGTGCAGAGGCAGAAGCCAGCCGCTGTGGCGACGGAAGGAAGCTGCAAGCCTGGCTTCCAGGACGGGGAGCCCAAATCAGCAGCTGGTGGGCTTTGGTGAGGGGGGCGGACTGTCGAGAGCAGCTGCCCAGAAAAGCTGGTTATAAACCTCAGTATTTGGAGATATGGTAAAAGCATTAAAAGGCCAAGAGTAAGAGTATGCAAAAAGTGAGAAAATGTGGTTGACTTAAAAACAGCAAATCATTCCAAATTGCTAGAAGTTATGGTATGCTTAGGAAATCAGAGAGAAATCCAAAAACTCGAGTCAGGAAGGGGCAGTTATGATAAGCCTACTGTGCTCCATGAAAGAGAGTGAAATGTCACTCTGAGGGTGGTGGGGAGCTAGTGAAAACCTTTGAACAGTGAAGTTCACAATCACGTAATAGTTCAGAAATGTGCCATGAAAATTATATTTTAGTGAGTTTATAAAACAACAAGGGGAGTGCTTTGGTATTATGTTAACTAAAATGGTCAAGTTAAATTATGCATATATGGATTTTAAATGTTTTCAACATCATCAAAAAGAACGGTCAAGATAAAAAGATTGAACAAAAAGGAAATATGTCTACATGCCAGTGATGGCTGGCTTTGGGTGCTTGGATTATGATGGACTTAATTCAGTAAACACATAATTAGGTATATTTAAATTTCATTTGTAAAAGATTTCAAACTTTAATGCTATCTTTGTAATGAGCTGGAGTGTTATTTCTTTATTTCATTTCCAGTATGTATTAAAATTGCTACACTAATGTGTATTAAAGAATAGTTTTTATTCACTATAAATTCACATTGAATTTAGTGTTTTAGTTGAACTTGGAGTTCATTTTGTTAGTGTTGTTTTTCTCCAAAGGGTACGGGAATTAGACTGTGACAATAATTTCTGGAGACAATATGGTTTATAGAACTAAAAGGCTATGTTCAAACTAGCATAGGTTTATTTCCAGATGTCTGTCCTCAGACAAATTGCTTAATATTCCTGGAAAAGGGCAATTATACTGATGACCCACAGATGTGTGGAGGTTGCAGTGGGCAGTAATGGCAACAGGCTGTGTGGACAGATTTCAGCAGAATTAGTTTGGGGTCTGACACAAATAATGCCCCCTTTTTATTACAAAATTTTTTATTGCAAAATCATAAGCATGTAATTCTGTAACATACCAATATCACACTCAAGCACACCACATGACATTTTAGGCGAAATTGTTCAAATTGTTGTCCATCTCGTGCGAGACATTCGCATACCCTGCCAACCACACTCAAGCAGATGTTACTTCTGCCGGACCCTGCATATACAGTTAATGCTCCCATTCCGAGAAGTGGTTGAATAGACAGTGGCTATTCTTACAGCTCTGGTGGATTTTTATTTGCAGGCTTATCATCCTGTGAGTATGGTTTAGATTATTTTTCTCCAGGGACGTTCGTTTCCTGGCATGTCAGGATTCAGGTGTCTCTGCCTCTTTTCTGCCTATTTATGTGAATTTGTAAGATCTTCCTTCAGTGACTGTTCTACCATCTTTCAATTTCTTTGCCTGGAAATTGGTGACCCATCTGAAATATTGGCAATTGTACCCAAAACTTAACTCTTTTAGATTACTCAAGGACATAAGAAAGTAGGGAAATTCTAATGGCCTATCCTTGCCAATAATATGGCTGCTTGTATTTCTGTCTGCCCAGATACAACACTGGAGAAGGTCTTAGCAAATTCGTAAAGCAGCTACTTCTCTGACAATTAATTTTTAATTATGCATCACAAAAACAAAAGAAAAACATCACTTATATAGATCATTCTTCTGCCCCAAACCCAGCAATGGTGTCTTATCTCACAGTAAAAGCCATAGTACATATACCTGCAAGACACTCTGTAGTTTCATATTTCTCTCTCTCTCTCTCTCTCTCTGACCTCAGCTTCTGTGTCTCTTCTTCTTGCTAGCTTGACCCCAGCTACACTGACTACCTTGCCATATTTTGTACATGTCAGCATTTTGAACTTGCCACTCCCATCTTCCTGTGACACTCTTCCCTAGATGTCTACATGGTTTATTTCCTCAACTCATGCATTATACAACAGTGAAGTAGGAACAGTATAATGACAATAGACATTTGCATTCAGAAAAAGGAAAAGTAGAAAACACATGCAATTGTGAAGGCAAACTGCCAGGGCAACAAAGTCAGTCTCTTGGTCAGCCCTGTTAGAAGTCCAGGTTTTGCTTCCTGGGGGAATAACCCTGTCCATAGTCTGCCATGGCCTTTTTCCTTTAGCCTTATGAATTATTTTTCAGGAAGTGGGAGATCAATTATATGCCCTTATTGGGAGACACACAATTCTTGTAGTCTCCTTGTTGCTGGTACAAGGAGTTGACTTTTCAAGGGATGCCTTATGGCTCAAAAAATCTTGGAAATTATATGGTTAAAGAGTACAGGGTCAGTCTGCCATCACTTAATTTCCTAAAAAATCCTAGTGATCTCTGGTATTTTCTTATATAACTTCCTTTTAGTCCATAGTTACCAGATCATATAAATTATTTGGACTGAGTAGAAAGGATTGAACAAGACCCAGATAACTTGCACTTGAAGCAAGAACTAGATGGGACTTCACAGATGTCTACATTAGAAATTCATGTTTTATGTATAGGAAGAAGGGTATTATATGCAGAACTTAGTAAATATTTGGATGGATAAAGGCAAGTACATGTCTAATATTTGCACAGACTGAGTCAAAAATACAAACGGAGGCATCATACCCAAAGGGAAAAATATGACTATTAAATGTTTGTGGTAGATCTTTTCTCAGGTAAACATTGTAGTCTCTCTCACCCTGCATACCTTTTTTGCAATATAAGTTTGCCCCTCCTTCAATTAAGTGGTTGAACCTATGGTCCTCCTTTCAGTCTGAGCTGGTCCTATGACTTGCTTTGGGAACTAGAATTAGGTGGAAGGGTAATTTCTGGGCCTAAGAGACCTTGCAGCTTCACATTTTCACCTTCCTGGGTACCAGCTGACATGTAAAGTTCATGAGAAACTCAGGAATGACTTAAAAAGAGGACACATAGAGAGAGAAGTCATGGGAAAAGAAACAAGATGCTCTAGCGGGAAGCCAGCAGCAAGGCTCTTAATGCATAACTGAGGCCACCTTGGGTCCTCCAGTGCCAGCCTATACTTTGTGGAACTGTCCTCACAAGAACAATAGAATTATTGTTGTGTTAAACCACAAAGATTTGGCATAGTTTGTTACATAACCATAGATAATTGATACCATCTTTTTACTTTGGCAAATATACCTACATAATGAGCTGAAAGGCTAGATTCAAATTTAAATTTTTCTAACTCCTCTGAGTTCTGCACTAGGATGTTTCAGCGCTGAGCAAGCTGGCTCACACTCTCTCCCAGACCTGCAGGCCTCTTCCCACCTCCAGCCCTGTCTCTACCACAGTAGCATCATTAATGTGTGTGATTCCCAGACTGCTTGCCCAATCTGTTTTCAAACTCCTGAAGTGCATGCAGTTCATTGTCCAAAGGACCAACCTGAAACACTGGAAGCAGGCCCAGGGCTGCCCACACAGGGTGTTCCGAAGTCCTGTGTAGCCAGGTTTAGCAGAAGGGCGTGATTCTGCCTGGGTACGTCCTTTAGGCCTCCTGGGCCCCTCATTTCCCCTGCAGTGACATGGCTAGAGGAGAGTCAGACCAAAACCGACTAAAATATTTGCCTAGTTTCAAACAATCATTGGCTGATAGAGCTGAATATTTGAGAGACTGCTTTATGACTCTCAATATCTGTTCTCCCCTTCACTTGTTTTTATATAACAGAATGTTTAGTGAACACATGGTCACCTAACTAAAGGGTGCATCTCCTCCTTTGAAGTTAGGTATAATAATGTGACTAAATATGCTGAAGTGATGTGTAAAGATTATGGGCCATCCCATTAAAGTGAAGGAGCGTATACTTCCCTTCCTAACTTCCCCTTTCTTCTGGCTGGAATGTTAATGTAACAGCAGGAAGGGGAGCAATCATTTTGCACCACTAGTGGGGCCACTAGAGCTCCTCATTCAGAGGCACTGTCCCTGGTGATTGTTTGATTAGGTATTCCAAGGCTAATGGGGCAACTCAATTTTTCTACTGGGAAGAAAAGAAAATTCATTTCTTCTTTGGGCAAATGTTATTTTAGCTTAAATATGTATCTGACTGTTGAATCATCTTTGTAATTATATAATTTAATTAAATTCAGCATTAATTAAAAACATGAATGTGAAAAGAAAGTCATTGTTAAATGCAAATTAAGTTAAATGCTTTGGAAAGATTCCATAAAATCTAGGATTTAAAAAAAGCCATTATATTAGGTGAGGTTGAAACCACTATAAAAATATAATTAGAGATGAGGGAATCATTAAAATATAGGATGATTCTGCACTCAGCTTCACAAGAATCTGTTGTTTTTCCATATATTAAAGATACTGAGACATTACAACTGGAAATTTTTTTAAATGTATTATATGTATGGTTTATTCAAGAAAGATGAGACAGAACTCTGAACAGTAGACATATACTCATGGGGGAAATAAGGCTTTGTTCTACCTCTAGAGCTTCTCTAATGAATGCATATTTGTGTGTTTTAAGTTAAATAAATGTTTAAGGTATCCCAAAACTTTAAATAACTTTTGATTAGCTACCTCTCTACAGGGCCCAAACACATGAGAGGGCATGTATTGTACACAATTACACTTAGGGATTAAATGACATATGATACATACATTCTTATTTCAGACTGTGGACTTGGGCACTCTAAAAAAACTGTTTTAGGGTCTTCATACCATCTCAGACACCCCTATTTACAGGCTAACATTTGGGTGAGGCTGATGACAATTGCTGTCAACTTGGTCAAGACGTTAGGGCTCAGGTCCCTTTTGAAAATGCTTTCCTAAAAAGGTTGATTTCTATTTGTCAAATGCTCAAGTAATAAGCCCTATTATTTTCCACCTATTTTATCAAATAGCACTACTCTGATGCATTTATTGCCATTTCATAAAACTTCAACTTCCTCTTTGCTTAAATATTTAAAGGAGGAAATCTCTCATTTTCCACAAGTAAAAACAAAACTAATGTAACCTCTCTACTATTTCCTTTCTTTCTGAGCATATCTTTTTCTCATTTTATCTTTAAATGTCCCCATTCACTTCTCTAACCCTCCAGGAATTTGATACATATAAATCTCTAATTTTTGCCTTTAGAGCATTATGATATAGTCACTAAATTCCTTTTTCATTCTCTTAATTTCTAGATGGCATTTACCTAGTGATATTTGGTAGACACTATTCTGCATACTGTACCAGGGTATGAAAACTTTTTAATTGTGTATCTTTCTCAAGACACATACATACATATGCTCAAGGATGTAACGTGGGAATTCCTGAGAACGTGCCAGAAATATGAATATTTTAAGGTGGCATTTCTAAAGAGAAAATTTAAAAATTTTGAGTTGAAAAATAAGATATCTTTCAGTTTCTTTTCAAAACTGAAAGATGTCTTACCTCGGGACCCAACAGAAATTCCACAAGTGTTTTGAAGTGCTATTTTTCTTTTCTTTATAGGTATTTTTTGCTATTAAAAAATCTTCCTATATTCATACCTAACATCCACAGATGTCACTAGTTTCTTTTGTAAATTTGACTAACCATGTAGTGGATGTACTTAGCTTGGTGAACAAAGGCACGTTTTGATGCCTGTTATGGAGATTCATCCATAATATTCCCTGATTCTTTCTCTGATCCCTAATAATATACAAAGTAAGTCTGGCTTCCTACCTTTCTGGTGAGTTCTGAAACCCAGGGGCAAGAATATTCCTTCTAAAAACTCTAGATTACTAATTCACATTCCTAAATCTCTTTCTTATTTTGGGGTAGATAAAATGGAATTAATTCCTTTAATTCTTAAAGGAATTAAGAATTTATTGATTCAAATCTAAAACTTTCTTCACCCTTTTACATTATCTAGTCCTTATTTTTTAGCATACATTTTTAGTTGTGAGAAGCAGTGTACAACATATCGACCAAGGGTATAAGTTCTAATAAGGTCAGACCATCTCATTACAAACCCTTGATCCATCACTTGCTACCTGTGTGATGTTGAGTGAATTATTTCATTGCTATTATTCCCTCAGTAAATGGCATAATAACCTCTCACCTATTTTGTATAAATAGGAAAATATGTGTAATAAGACTACCTTAGCACCTAGCATGCAGTAAGTGCTCAATGTTGCCAGATTTCTATAGTTTGAAAAGATGTGATAATTTAGGTACTCTTAATTCTGTTACTCAGAAAAAAATATTGTAACAAAGTTACATATAAAAATAATTATAAGCATTCCAATTCAGAGACATTTATGAATATTTGGAAGAATCAAAAAAATTAATAGTTACTATGGTGAGGCTATAAGTAATTTTATTTTTTAATAATAATGTTTTAAAGTTAGTTTTACCATATAAAACAAGTGTGGAATCCATTTCTCCACTGTATGACTTAACATGTTTCCATAAACATGTTAAATTATCTTACTCATTTTTCCTAGTACAACATAAATATGTGAAAGAGCTAAGTGGGAGAAATCTAGTAAGAAATCCCATTCCAAGGGCTTATTAGACACTACCATTGGTCAGTACTTGATGTTTATTTGCAAAAAAAAAAAATCATATTGTCCAGAAAAAATATGGCATCAGGCAATAAACGAGAGTATAGGTAAAAAATGCAGAAAAAGAGAGGTGCTGACAAACAACAGAGCAGAGGAAAGGAAAGAGCTCTTCATTCTCGTGTGTTTAACTTCCGGGGTATAGCATTGACCCAGTCTTACAAAGCAGTGGTCTGGAGCTTTTCAAATCCAGGGGTTGTCAAACTCACTGCCAGTCTCTCTCCTACCTTACGGAAACCTACCTGGGCATTCCTGCACAGAATCATGTTTCTAGGAGAATGCTGAGCTATCCCTCCTCTCATCTGAGGAGCAGTAAGACTGTACTTTAAAAAACAACGTGTTAACCTTTCTTCCATAGCATTCAAAAGAAGTGGAATATTCCATAAGTGATCCCATATAGAAATCAGTTAATAAGAGTATTAAACTTTCTATATTAAGCATAATGAAATCTATAATTTATAATAATTTCAACTGCACTAAGTTGAAATTTACCATGACTGGCTCTATGAGTAGGTTGTCCAAGATACATTATTTTAAAGTTTTAAAGTTGATTTCATATTTTTATAAGTCCACAGGATATATTAATAGGTTAAATCATTACAAAACATTTATATTATTTAAAGAAATACACACATTCAAGTAACTCCTATATTTGAAAAAACACCATTATAAATACAAAACAATTGATAATATTCTTGCAAATCACTTTTATTTATAAAGTATCTGTAAGGTAATTTAAGATTTTAACTAAAATTTTAGTGATCCTATAAGTTTGAGAAAAGAAAAGCAAACTGTAACAAAACAAGCTCACATTCTAGGATTGTAAATAAGTAGAAATGAATGGAATACATCTAGGTATTACTATAGGTTTAGTCTAACTAAATAGCTACACCTACTTCGATTTTTCATATAGAGTGCTTACTAACTATGAATTAGTGTATTTTACTTTCAGTGAATGTAGGAACAAGAAAGATTTGGAAACCAGACTTCAGTTAAATTTTTAAAAATTCATTAATTTGAATGCTTTAGTTACCAGTCTTCTTCTGATGACTCAAATAATCTAATGTTATGTGATTACCATAGAAATTAATAGTATTCCTTTACATATTTTCACCTGTTGGTTTGGAAGAATCTGAAAACATTTAAGACATTTGCAGAGATGTGAGCTTCTCACAGTTGGTGAATACTGAAATGCAGCTTTAGGGGAAATAAAGTTCAAAATGCTTGAGGGTTTACTAGCTAACAGTACCTAAAAAAATTAGGGAAACTGATAATTATCTATAGTGCTAGTACATTATTTATTGCTTTTCTTGTAAAGTAACTGTTCAAAATAGAAAAAAAAAAACAATGAAAGAAAGAGGTACTGAGTAAAAATAGCAGGAAGAGTGAGTTCAACGATTTTGCTTTTGCCCTTGAAAGTCATACAATTGATTCCTCTGGTTCAGTTTACACCAAATTGTTATTCCATTCACAGTAGTTATTGGTCAAGGAGCAAGGTTTAGCAAACAATTCCCGAACGTGCATGGAAAATGCAAGGTTTTTTTTCTCCTGCTTCCTCCAACAGAAACATGATCTCAGACACATCCTTCTTTCCTTGAATTTCTTAAAGTGGTTGGCCACTTCTCTGTTCTCATCAAGACTTTTTGACAATAGATGCTGCCTTTGTCACACATTTCAATTAATCCATGCATTGTGCCTAAAAAATCAGGTTGCTTAGCAACTTGCTTTCACAAATAAAGACTTAACCACATATTTTTTTCCTACATATTAAATAGGTCACTCTTCTAAACAAATTATTTTATTTCCTACTTTATGGTGTAGTCATGTGCACATGTCTTTGAGAGTATTACTTTTTCATTTGGGCACTGAATGTTTTAGAAAAGGTGCTAAGAAAAATACTATTCTCCACTCAAAACTCTAAAATAGTCTTTTATTTTTCCAAAATGGAGAAAATTGTACTTGAACAAAAACAATAAAAAAGATGTTAATAAAAAATTAAAATAAATAAAATATTCTTTTAGAGTTTAATGGAGCTCATCATTAAAATGAAACTTTAATTGATAATTTAAACATTAATGTATTAAAATTTAATTGATGATTTAAAGATTAAAATTAATTAATGATTTGCTATTCATTATTAAAAATGAAACTTTAATATTTTACTGAAGTTGTAGAAATTCTTTTTTAATATTTTAAATTTTTAATCTATTTATTGATTTTAGAGAGAGTGAGGAATACAGAGAGAGAGAGAAAGAGAGAAACATCAATTTGTTGCTCTACCCATGCAGGCATTCATTGGTTGATTCTTGTATCTGCCCTGACTGGGAATCAAACCCTCAATCTTGGCATATGGGGACAACACTCTAACCAAATGGGCTACCTGACCAGGGCAAAGTTGTAGAAATTCTTAAGAATAGACAAAAAGCACAAATACTGTGTGTCCAGAATATAAACTGGTAAAGGGAGAATAGTGTTTGCCTGTATGATTTGTAGACAAATGCTAGTTGTGACTTAGATGATAATGTTTAGTACCTCTGCTGATCAATTGAAATTAATACTACTTAGCTTAAATAAAAAGGGAGGAATGAATGATCAGAAAATGAAATGGTTGTGGGTGCACTTCATCTTAAGTATCTATAGATGGTGCCAGTATGACATTTAAAATCCCCTAGAAGTTACCTAAAATTCAAATGAATGTATGTAAACTTATTTATCCTCACTGGTGTGAAAAACTGAGGCTATATTCAACTAAATATGATTTCAGTTCTTTATCACTGAGTCATAAATATTCAGTGAGACTTCCTGAGCTTCAGTCACCTTCTATAACAAGGATAAGAAATGGAATCTTTCAGGTTTGGCAAAAGAATTCCAAAAAATAACAACCCCCCCCCAAATTAATTAATCTCACCTTTACTAATTTATTATGTCTTTCCTTACAAATAGACCAAAATAAAAAAACCTTGTATTCTATTAATACACAGTGCAATAAGAATAGACTGTAAATGCTGAGGAAACTTTGAAGATTAACTATATATATATATAAATATATCTTGGTAAGGATACTGAGTCCCAAGGTGGTTTTAATGTTCCCATCATATCTCAGCTGGTTTACAGTAGAAAGAAAAATAGAACCCAAATTGATTAGTTCATGCAGCTGTCCACGCAGCATCTTCAGTGGTCTTATTTGAGTCTCTCCCTCTCCTTCCCCTCCTCCTCTCATAAAAGGCTGTAATTTTTCCTTCTTTGAAAACATCGAAGTTGTAACTTAATGGCTTAGACAATCCTAGCCAATGCCTCCAGTGTTTCTCAAGTTGGATTATTAAAAAGTGCAAAGCTAATCTGTTCCCTAATGGCTTGTATAATTATTTTCTTTAAAGAAGAAATATTTCTTAATCCCATTGTGGTACTGTAGAGGATCTTACTCTGCTCTGTGTTAACCTAGATAAAACTAATATAATGAGAGAAAGGAAGTGACCACACAGCAGCAAAATGCATATTAGAATCCTGCTTTAATGTATTAATATTTCCAACAAGCATACAGAATAGCGCAGATGTTATTAAATTGTCTATATTAAACAATGTGTCAGATGACACCTTGACTTCCATAATTAGAACACATGGTAAAAAATAAAATAAAGAACATCATATATGTTGACCAGCTGCCTAATGGGGATGGAACTCACAACCTAGGCATGTGCCCTGACTTCCCAACCTTTTGCTTCTCAGGACGATGCTCAACCAACTGAGCCATGCTGGTCAGGGGGTCCTTAGGAGCTTCCCAGATATAATCTGAAACTAGCCCCATACATGGAAGACAAGGAGACACTGAGGAAAGGGGCAGACCACTCCAGGTTGGTAGGAGGCAGGTTTAATAGGAAAAGGATCTTACTTGTGAAGCTCATTTGGGATAACCACAAAATGAGTAGTTTTTCCCACCCACCCACCAATCTTAAAACTTGATACAGAGGATTTAATGGGGTTAGTCACATACACAGGAGACATTACCAGGGTTCAGTCCAGATGGTCTCATCACCATATTACTATATGAAGGCTTTGTCCTTGGGCAGCATCCAGTGCACGGAAGACAAGCAGAGCGCATATTCCAAGCACTGGGGAGGGACGGGGAGCCTCCAATTGCCTGGGACCAGCTCACGGGTAAAACTAGCAGGTCACATTTTCTTGATGACCTCTCCTAACAATGTGTTCTGCACACAAATTTCAAACCTTCCATCTGCTGTGACAAACATAGTCTCACAAAAGAAAACAACACGAATATTGACTCTTGTGGCAATATAACTTTATGCTGTTTCTCAGTCTCTGCTGAATGTAGCTTAAAATTAGTTTCCCTTCTCACAAATTTAATGACTTTAGCTAAGGCCTGATTTTTTGAGAACTTCATCCTACATTGTTTTACAGATGAAATTCTTCTACTTTTCCCAAAAACTACAAGACAATTCCTTCACATATAAGAAAAGAGAGAGAACCTCATTTCACTAGAGGAATAAAATAGAATGTCGTCAATTAGTAAGACTGTATTAAAGGGAGATGGTGTTCATGGTTTTCAAAATATTCCCTGAAAGATGGAGTTCTGCCCCAAATTGATCAATTCTACTGATTCTTAGATATTTTCAGAGATATATACTTGTGATCAAAACACCCCTTATGTAACCCTTATTTTGTTATTGTTACTTCCCTAAGTGAAGATTAATGATACAAATAAAATGCACAGTTATCTTCAGACAGTGTACCTTATACCTCTTGCCAAAAACATCTTTATAAGCTTAAAACTTGAGTTGCTTTGAAGGTGATTTGTTTTATGGATTTAATAACTGGCATTAGATCAAAGTCATGAAAACAATTTTCAGCATAAATAATTTTATCCAGGAAACTAAGCAGTTTCACTTGAAAAAATTATTTGTCCACCTAACTATTAGTCTTCATTTTCACTTATCTGCTCAGGGGAGGAAATGGTTGCAGCAGCTTTCCTTCTACTGTGTAGGGAAACAGGAAAAAGAAACCTTCAATAGTAAAGATAATAGCCTGCCATAAACTCTAGTAATCAGGAAATAGAGCAAAGCTTGTCATTTATGTTGCAAGCCCCCTTGAAGTAGCATAGCCCCTTATTAGCTGTAATGTGAGTCCAAGAGAATGCAGCTGAAGTTCTGTCCTGACTTCTTCAGAGGTGATTACTGCACATTTTGTGAATGAGTACTGCATGTGGGCCATGTGGAAATCATTTTGTTAGTATGTACTAATAGGAGTCCTTAAACAAAGTGCATATTTTTTGTATGGAAGTTAAATTATTTTGTTGTACTTGGACTATGAATAATAACCAGCAAGTATTTTTAATGAAAATATTATTGGTTAGAGGAAAAAACATTTTTCTTTTGCTTTTGACATCTGTTACAAATTGTTGGTTCACAAGGACAGCTGTGGAGAGGGGATCACCATTCAGACAGCAGTGGGGAGTCTAGAACAGCGGGTGTGAGCTGCAGTCGGGCCAGTCACTGTTTTAAAACCGTACATTTTTTGATAAAAGGTACAAGTACTTTTTTCCCTGAAAAGAACTGGTCAAAATTACATTGTGTAAACTGTAAGCTGCTAAGGTGACTATTTTGTTCAAGTTTCCAATAGTCTCAGTTGTATACTTGCTAAATTTAACAACTGATGTACAGTATAGAAAAAAAGTGAGATGCTGGAGAGTTGGGAGACAGTACTGTGGAACAGCAGCATGGCACTACCCTGTGTATAGTAATTTATTTTTCCCTCTCAGAAGGCCAGAAATATATATGCATAGTGCAAAGACACATGCAACAGCACGGTGATGGCCTGAGGGAAAGGGGGGTACTGCAAGGGCTGGGTGAGGTGGGTAAAGGTGAGGTGAATGAGGGCATCTGTCATAGTATAAACAATGAAAATAAAGTTGTGAAATGTCAGAAATATATAGAAATATGAACAGTTTCTCAAACTTTAATGAATATAAGAAGCATGTAGGATGTTTGCTTTTTAAAAATTTTAATTCCTGGCCATCCCACATATATGCAGATTCCGTGAGTCAGAGTAATTTTGGTGCAGATGGCCTAATGGCATTTTCAGTTCTAATCCCTAACCTTTCTGCTGTCAAGACAGCTAGAGATGCTAATACTCTTTAGCAGCTTGGTCCAGTGGTTCCATGACCTTGGTCCCCTATCAGATGGACCAAAGACACTTGGAGACCACAACCCAGACAAACTGAATTAGACTATCCAGAGGTAAATCTGATGCACACACAGGTCTATGCATCTCTGGCTTGGAAGAGACTGCTGAGGACTGAGAAGAATAACAATGATTTTGTTGCCACATTCTCTTGAAATACTGGATGTGAAATCCCAGGAAATACCCACCTGTAACAAAGGGGTGTGAATATTGCAAAGTGTGAAGATAAGACTAAAGACAGGCAAAAGAGAATTGATATCACTTAAAAAGTCTAAGTGGTATTGAAATATACCTAGGCTTTTTTGCCTTCAAAAGATAAAAAGTATCATTTCTTATTTATATGAACATAAACACACATAGAGATGACAGGACTTAAAAGAATTGGCATAAAGTGCACTAATCTGTATAACCAGTTCCCAGGACCCCTCCAAAACAAAAAAGTAGGCAGTGACCAACGGCCCTCATCATTTTTCAATCCAGTCACTACACCATCATGGGAAACCTCTATCTGACTTTTAAAAAAATTCATTCGTTTTTCCAGTTTTCAGGCTTTATGTAAACGAAACTATACAATAGGCACTCTTTTATTTTATTTTGAATATCTATTTCAGCAGCACACCTATGCTTGACTTTTGTATATGGAGTAATGTAGAAACAAAATTACTTTTTTGTCCATGTAACCATGTATTAAACCCAATACTATTTATTTAAAAGATAAAGCATTATTTTCCATACATGCAGTATTTTTGCATAAACCAGGCAAACATACATATAACAGTTTATTTCTGAAGGTAAAGAAGCATAATGGTTTATTTCTGAACTCTTTATTTTGCTTTATTTGTAGATTACCCCTGTACATAGTTATTTACAATATTATAAGCATTTTTCATGATTACGATATTAGTGTGTTTAAGTAAATAATTTTATGTGAATTCAAGCTCTTTGTGTGTGTGCATTCTGGTGTTTGTTTCACAGGGAAACATGGGCTTTGTTATTCTAATTATAAGCCACTTATTTATTTGGACAAATCAGGGTACAATTTTTTTAAAGATTTTATTTATTTATTTTAGAGACGGGGAGGGAGAAAGAGAGGGAGAGAAACATCAAAGTGTGCTTGTCTCTCATGCGCCCCCTATAGGGACCTGGCCCGAAACCTAGGCATGTGCCCTGACTGAGAATTGAACCAGCAACCTTTTGGTTCACAGTCTGATGCTGAATCCACTGAGTGACACCAGCCAAGTCTAAGTTCTTAAGTGTTTCTGAGAACAAGAAAGTTACTTTTGAGTATTGGACTTCCAACATGCAAACACAGGATGTAATGCAGCAATTTCCAACCTTTATCATCTCATGGCACACATAACCTAATTACTAGAATTCTGCAGCACACCAAAAAGTATAATTTTTTCCAGTCTCACAAATTAGGTATGACTTTGATTCATTCACACCAATGGCTATGGTTGTGTTAGCTGTTGTTATTTTCTTATTTGACAATCTAAACGAAAAGAGGTAAGTTCCCCTGACCCAACAGTCAGGTATTGCATGTTTGAAAAATTCTTGCAGCACACCAGTTGAGCTGATAGCAGACTTAGGCATTTGATTTGGGGAACGAGACCAAAAATCTGGAGAAAGGCAATCAGCCAACTCCTGTCAGGTACAGAATTAAAGACAGGATGATGCCTACAGCAACATGGACCAGAGGTCAGGACTGGCTTTCAAACCGAGGTCATATGAAAACGCTGCTCTCTGAAGTAAACAACTTCACCTACCAGGAGAACATTCACAAATAGGCGCATGTGGATTTATCTGGGGTTTGGATGTTCCTCACTATTTGTACAACAAAATCATGCATCTGAGGAAGCAGGAGGAAACCAGCCTTACCCAGGGAGTGTTTGGGGTCAGACTGTAAAGTGCCTGATTCTGATAATTCTTAGGAAAACCTTGTGGATGATGAGGCTGGTGTCCACAAACAGAGGATTCTAAGGGTTTCCAGGACTGGAAAACCATCATATCAATAGAAGGGAGATGGAGAGGGGAAAATAGAAATGAACTACATATTCCTTCAGATTTCCTGCATTTGGTACTAAAACTAACGTTAAATTCTTTTTTTTTTTTAGTTACTTAAACTACTCATTAGCTGAACATAGGTTTCATGTGCTGCCATATATTCTACCATGTTGAAGGGTAGATTTTATCTGAAAGCTAGAATTATCCAGAAAATCTTTATGTCACTCAGCTAAACTTCCCTATAACATGTATTTATTTTTCTATAAGCTGTATTTTTGGAGCAATAAAGTAAAATGACAAACTGGAAAAAAAGGATATAGCTGATTTAATGGATTAATAATAGTAAGGCTAGGTATGGTAAGTTTTTCCCAGCCCGATGCTCATATTCCCTGCAAGGCAGACTCCTTATCTAGTTCATCAATGAGCCACCAGTGGTTTGCCCCTAGCCATACATCTACCAGGCCTAGCCATACATCTACCAGATAAAAACAAGTGGTCACATCATTGCTTATACAGCCAGCCTTGATGGAAAATATTTTAACTTGCAACAGTATATAAAATATTCCAGTCCATATGAATCCATGCTTTACCAAGTGGTCTGCCAATTCTCATACTAAGATAAGATAAAATTCAAAATTTATGAGATTATTAAGTATAAAAGCATCCAGTCTGTAAGAGCACTCATTCGTATGTTAGGATTTAGAAAATTAAGTGATTTTTTAAAAATAAATCAGGCCAGAAATCTTGCTTAATTTTTTTTTAAAAAGTGGAGGAGTAGACAGATTGACTGAACTCTTGGATCTTTTGACTGCTTACGATAATTACATTTAATAAATAAATTATTAATTGCTCACTTTATTTTGGGGGGTAGCCCCAGTTATAACACACCCTGGCATTCGAAAAGTCAAATGTCTGACATGGTCAGGTTCTGTGGAAAGCAGACTCTGAATCAGAGAACCGAGTGCAAGTGCTTTTTTAAGAGTACCCACGAGAACAACCTCTCCAACACAGTGAGGTGAGCACATTTAGGCAAAGGGACACTTATGCCATGATTTAAGGTCTCAGCCACTCCCTTAGGGAGCTCTGAAACTGAGGTGGCACTTCCAGGGTATCCTCAATTTACTTAAGGTCCTAAGCCTTTGTACCTATGCATAGAGCAGTAACTGGACGTGAAGTGAAGCTACAAAGAGAACCTAACCATGGCCAAGGCTGTTCCTTTGGTTGAGGACAATCTAAGCGGAGTGATTTAACTCAGCCATCAGCAGGCAGCACTCCCAGCAAGTAGGGGAATGACTGCCTCATCCCAGGGACTTTGCAGCACCCAGTGCACTTCAGCATTGCGCCCTTTGGGTCCACTGGCTTCATGTTAGAGCCAATTTATTAATTTACTCTAATAAATTAATAAATTGACTCTAACAATAGCTCCTCTAGGATTCTGATTGGTCTCATTTCCCAGGGAAAGTTATAAAAGAATGGTTAGTGGAACAAACTGTAGTCCCCATGGCTGCAGCTAGTTTCACAGCTGACTATTAATCATCATTTCCTTCTTATACTGTCAATTTCCCATTAATCACACCTCTGGCAAGTACTGCTGCTGTTCTAGGTGGCTTAGCTGATGGGATGATTGAGACTTTCAGCCCTGACGTCTGAATTCCTAAAAACTGTGCCCTTCTCAGACCATGGCCACTAAACATGTCCACTTACTATCCACATTTGTCAGGGGAACACCCTAGTGGACCACCTGAGTCTAAATAATACTCTCTCTTGGCTCTGCTGTGTAACAACAGCCACATCTCCTTCTAATTATCAAATCATTTCTCCTACCAATCTAGTGAAAAAAGACACCTAAAGTGACTGGGTAAGACATCACTAAAAGTTTAATGAAACTTGTGCTCTGTTCCCTGGAAAGTATTCCTTCTCTAGGAACGGAAATCTCCAGAACCACATGATTTAGAGTTGCATAACAGAAAGCACAAATTTCCCCCGTGGGTCACTCAGTTGATAGTAAGAGGGTCCACTCCTAATTCCACCATTGGCTCCGTGTAACCTACCCATTGGGGACATGAGATTATTCATTTAAACTGTATCCTGTATCTAAAAGAATGGTGCCTTATCTTTGTAAGGTATCATTTCTAAGCTGATGCATTAACTGGGCCTTCAAAATCTATTTCTAGGGGTGAGAAAGTGCAGTGACTGTAAGTGCATGAGGTTTCTTTTGGGGTGCTAAAAATGTTTGAAATTATATTGTGGTTATGCTTGTGCAATCTAAATATACTAAAATTTATTGAATTGTACACTTACATGAGTGAATTTAATGGAATGTAAATTATATCTCAATACAACATTTTTAATTCAGTTCTATTACTCTATCAGGCCACTAGCTTTTCTATGGCATGGTATATGATAGAGCCTGTGAATTCTATGTTCATATTCCTACTACCACAATCCCTTGGCTATAAGTGCATATAAGTCTGAGATATTATGCTAGATCCTATGTTTTTGATCAAGCACTGTATCCACTCTCAGACAGCAATCCTGTTTGAAATCCTGCATGCAGCATATCAGAATGTGTCCATTTCTACCTGACTGGTGTGGCTCAGCTGGTTGGGTGCCATCACACGAAGCATAGGGTTCCTGGTTCCATTATAGCTCAGGGCAAATGCCTGGGTTATAGGTTCCATCCCCAGGTGGGGCACATACGAGAGGCAACCTCCTATGTTTCTATCCCTCTCTTTCTCCCTTCCTTTCTTTCTCTCTAAAAATAAATACATAAAATCTTTTTTTGAAAAAAGAATGTTTCCATTTATGTCAAGAAGATTCTCTCCCCTTCCATACTAGAAGGATCTCAATATATTAAGTTGCCACCAAGTAACCCATACATCTCAAAAAATGATGATCCCATATTAAGGACTTACCATTGGTCTCTGTTGCTAGCAGGTTGAACATCCAACAGAGGCAAGAGGTAGATCAGTCTTGGTGAGTGGTAGGCCATTCTGTTGTGCCCGTGACCCAGCCTCCATGCCTGGTGCCATGGTTATGTTATTAATGTATTACATTGTGTTAGCACTCGGTTGGTTATGAAAGATGCTGAATGATTCAACCACTTGATTGTTTAGTGCTTCCTCCATAATGAACAATTACTGCCAACATTTGACTCAAAGATCTTCACAATTTATGCTCATAGATCTTTAGGTTCTTTAGATCCATTCACATGCTTCCAGATTAAACTTCAACCAATCTTTCTTTTTCTATGTCCCTGAACATCCAGCCAACGTATTTCCATTGTCTATGAGTCCAGATATTTTTACCTTAGGCCTACAGCTTTGCTTATTGGGAGGATCTCCTACTCTCCCATTTTTTTTCAGGGTCAACCCAAGTGGGTTTGTAGTGTAGTGGTAATACATTACTGGCTTACACACAACACAGCAAGCCAACCCATCCATGAAATAAGCTTCATCATCTTCCTCCTCTGCCAACAGTCATAAACACTTTACCCTCCACAGCCACTATAGTATTAGTTGAGGGAGAGGCACTCATGGTACAGCAGTGGATTTCATGGAAGGTTCAACCACCTGTTGATGTATCTTACTTGTGTTCTCTTGCTCTGCTCTTGATTAATCCCAGATGCACTATTTCCAGCTATGATGAACTGATTTGATTTAGTGATTCTGACAGGAGCCAGCTTATGAAGGGAAGTTCTGGATACAGGGCCACTTGGTCTCCCATGGTCAGGAGCTCTGTCTCTAGTAGGGTCCAGTAGCACAACAGAAACTTTTTCTTGCTCAGGCAGCATGGCCTTGCTCCAGAGACTCTCGGAGTCTACCTTGCAATTATCCTACTGCAACAACTTTATACAGCATCTTTTCCTACCACAGATGCCTCTGATTCCACCAGATATAGCAGGTCATATGGCCCCAGTGTCAAAGCTTTTTTCACCTCTACCCAGACCTACTCCAGTCCTTCTGTACTCCAGGCCCCACTCAAGTCTGGAAGTATCCATGTCACTCAGAACAGCAGTATTCCCAAGTATGAAATATGCTGCCTACAGGTAAACACATAACCTTTTATTAACATTCCATTGTTGTAGTTACATATACCTGGGGTATATTGACCCAGAAAGACACCTAACTTCTATCACTTCCCATCTGAATTCTAAGCCAGCGGTACCAAGGAGGCTGAGACGCAGGCACACATTCCAGCATGTGTGTGTCTGAGTTATTGTCACCGAATTTGGATTTAACCAGGATCTTAAAGGCTAATCTGGTCAAACACTTCATTTGTAAGATGATTAATTTGAATCTAAAAAACTTAAAATATCTATTGCCAGGTCACCCAATTAGCTTGTCGCTAATTAGAACAGAATTTAGGTTTTTAGATGTCACGTAACTATCAGAGCTTCTACAGATTCCATACCTCTCAGTATTGCATCTTCCCCAAATATGGTGGAAAATCTTCCCTGGAAAAAATATAGGATTACTTGTTTTCTTTTTCCCTGCTTTCACAGACTCCCAATCTCCCAGCCTATTTTGTTTAACTCTGTATTAGCTCCTCCACTTATTCCTTTCCTAGATGAGACCTGTTCCTCAACTCCCTGCTGAGTTGCTCCCACCAGATCTCTGACACCCTCTGCAGCAGCAGCACTGGCTCCCTCAGGTCCACAGGAACCCCACCCTGGCCTCTGGTGCAGGCCCATTGTATTCACAGTGCCAGAGCAGTAAGAGATATAGGAAGTGTTCCCTGATGTGCTTTTTTTTTCTATCATGTGTTTTGTTGTCCCTCCACCAACTCGGGCAGCTAAACAAGAGGCCACCTATTGTTTAATAATTTTCAAAGATTAAACTAGAAAATAAAAATAAACAAAACCTTGTTTTTTTAAATCAAAACATGAGTTCTCAAGGAAGTTCTGGAAGGATGATGACCTGACAAGGCTCTTTTTATTTCTACCACCAGCTCCAAATTATCTACCCACCCAATGATTAAAAACTGCTTGGGTCTCTGGAAATCTGGGTTGAAATGAAGCCATAGGCTCTGAGGAATAACCTGAGGAGAAAATTAGAGTAGTGTTCCCCACTGTCCCCACCTCCTGAAGACTCAGTGACCACCTAAAAAAAGAATTTTAAAACCTCACTGGTGAGGATGAAAGAAACAGATGATTGAAATAGTTAAATAGTTACAGAGATGTATGGGTGGGTTCATTCAGCAATGGGTGAGCTTAGTCTCTGCTTCTCCAAAAGCTAAGAGAATATGAGAAAATCAGGAACAGAGGAGATTCCTCAGTAGACCACATGCCACTGGCTCATGGCAGAAGGTCACTTCACCTCTCACCACCAGTAGGACCCCCACCAGTTGTGGTTGCACAACCAAAGAGCTAACAAATTAAAAGTAACAATTTAGTAAATAAGCTAGCAGCCAGAGTGTGCTAGAGAGTCAGAATAAACAGAACATGTGGCCAGCTCATAGTATGGCCAAAGGAGACAGATGGCTACTTTAACAGAGAAAGTATAAGATTCCTTAAGGAATTCAAATACAACATCTCTACAGAAGCCATCAGTTACAAGTTGGGACTGCTAGTACATGGCTCAGGACTTCGTGAAAAAGAACAAACACTCAGTAATCCCTGTGATTCCTGTGGCACATTTTCAGGTCTTGGATAATTTTTTCTAAAGCAAGAGAGAGAGAAGGAAGGAAGGGAGGGAGGGAGGGAGGGAAGGAGGGAGGGAGGGAGGGGGAGGGAGGTGGGAAGGAGGGAGGGAGGAAGGGATCTAAATTAGAATCCAAGGAATAAGTGACAGTATATCACTCATTACACTAAATATTAATAGATTGAATCAGCCATTAAAATCAGACTATCAGAGAGTATCAAAAACCTAATGCCAGCTATTTCTATACCCCAAAAAGGCATGTAACACAATGTTTTTTTAAATGGTTGAAAACAAACAAAAAAATAGGCAAATAATTACCAGGTAAATGAAAAGAAAAAGAAAGCAGGTGTGGTAATATAAATACAGATATGGTATCATTCAAACTGTTAAAAATCTTCTCAGGAAATTGAGATATGAGTATGTGTCAGTTTTATTTCACACCTGCTAAAAGATAGGAGACCTAAAACAGGCCAATTAAACATTTCTTATGAGGTTCAAACATTTACATTTAAAGAAGGGGGTAATTAGTTAAAATAAAAAAGAAACAGGCTGAAAAGAAAAGAACACCTGTTTGAGGATCATTAGACTCCAGTAGAAAGTCAGCTGTGTCGATGAGTAATTAATTTTCAGGAAGGGCCCTTAACCCCATTAAAATACATTAGAAATTGCATAAAGAAACTTCTTTCCAGTAACATGTTTTGAATTGTCTGACATGGACGGCATTTGGAACAAATTTTCTTTTACAAAGATTAAAAGCAGTAATCAGCAAATAGAGACACATGAAGTGATAACAACAAATACAATTTGTCTTAAATTTGTATAAACCATAAAACAAAGAATCTAAATATATTGTTTTAAATAAGAAAATAAATGTTTAATGATGTACTTCAATATACCCTTTTCAGAACTGAACAAGTATAGTAGAAAATAGGAACAAGTAATGTTATAACAAATGTAATAATTCATTCAATAAACTTGACTTAATACAGATAATTTTTCATCCTTTGAACAGAAAATATATACTTCATATATCCACAGAATTTGTATAAAACATCATGTACATTCATAAAGATAAAAAGCTTTATCCAAAGCATAACACCAAAAGATTGGAAAGAGTATTCATCAGACAGAACTGTTTCATTCTGCCTTCCACAATAGTCCTCATTCTAATAGATTGAGATCCCAGGAGCTAGACAGAAGGAAGAACCTTAAAGAAGAAAAGAGACTTAAAATTTTGTTTGTTTCCATATTCTGCAAACTGCCATCAGTTAAGGTGGAGATGAGACCCGGCAGGGGTGCTAATCGGTAATGGACATAGGTATTCCAGAGAGGAGCTGACCTGTCCTTCACCCATTCATTCATCTGAAAATTTGGGATTGACAGCCTCATTAGTGTCATTAAGTCCATGCGGCATGAAAGTCAGAGAACTGAGACAGGCACAGAATGAATAACCCTGCACAGCTTGAACCCCGACACCACCATAATCCCAGATGTCTGCAGGAGAGGCCTTGTAACAATGGAAAAGAGTTTGAAAATTGGCTGAGAAAGAAAAAAAATATTAAGCGTGTCTGCAGGGATCTCTCTGTTGAGCAAAAAAGGCTTGTAGCCTTCTGAAGCAGATGATGAGGAGTGCACCACCTAGACAGGAATCATTTGACCTCATGGCGTGGGGAAGCACACTGCTGTGGAAAAGTGAACTGAGTTATTTCCCAAAGCATGGCAGCACAGAACAAGACTGATCATGGCTGAGAAATGGGTATCTCGTCCTAGGTGATGCCTTACTAGTTTGTGTGGAGACTGCCTCCCAGCACAAACACTACCAACAGAGGTAATAGTAAACCTAGGTGGAGAGGATGGATAAAGGAGAAACAGTCCTAAGTTTCACTTTTCAAACATAACATAATAGAGGAATCAACTAAATTTCACTGAATTTGCAAATACGTATCTAGATTAATATTTCCACAACAGGCAGAATGGTGAGTATGGGTGGCAGGTCTCAGAACAAGAAATAAAAGAAAACAATTTTTAAGTTCCATTTTACATACCTGTACTTATGACTTGGGAAATTTTACCTGCTACACCATATTTTTACAAGATGTTTCCACTCTGCACCCAGATGGTCATGGGCCTTATTATACCCTACAAGTTGGCCTGTATCCTAAAGATAGATATATGTGAATTCAATTAAATACAAGTAAGAAGTTTCAAGAAGGAAGAAATGTTTTTAGTGTAAAAATTTTTTCAAAAATTAAATAAGTGCTAAGAAAATATACTAGATGTAGAAATGAGGAAGTTGTTTGTGATCTTGTTAAAATAGCATTTATTAAGCACTTAATACAGATGTGTTATGCCATTTACATAGATCATCTTATTTGCTTGACCCAACAGTTCTATGTGAATGATTATCATTAATTCTATTTTGTAACTGAAGAAGCTGAGGTACAGAGAATTAAGTAAGCTCTCTGGTCACACAGAGAATGACAGCCATGCGTCCAGCCTGGCACTTTTATCCAATTACCCACAAACTTCACCAGAACACCAACGACAAGAGTCATCCATCAGGTAGGAATCAACTTACACTGCAAAAAAAAAAAAAAAAAAAACCAAAAAACCGGAAACAGAAACAGAAAGCAAATATTTAAAGTAGCAGTTTGGGTTTTCTGTTTGTTTGTTTCTGTCTAATGTAAAGAAAGTATGGAGTCAAGAAAACTAAAGATATATGGTAACTTCGATGATCAGAAATTGTGCTCTTTTTAACATTCTGCTCCAGCATTCTGAAGGAATGACTCTCACCATCACACCCTCAAGAGGGCTGCCATAGCCCCAAGCATTAACGTGGCATTTCAGGCAGGTTAGAAGGGAAGAGCAAAGATTGAAAAGAGTCATGTGTCCTAGGAGCCAGTCTCTGACTCCAAATGCTTCTTCTTATATATCATTGGCCAAAACTCTTTCACATGACCACCTCTAATTGCAAAAGGCACTGGGAATTTTAGTAGGTAATGCTGCTACCACAAATAAAATTAAGATTCTGTAAGAACAGAAACAATGCATACTGTGTGGCAACCATCAGTCTCTACTGTAAGTGGCTTAAGTGGGAGAGAACGTGCAGTGCAGTGAACCAAGAGGTTATTTTCATATAAAGTAAATGACATATTTAGATTTTCCTTTACTTTTATGCAATAGCTGCTAAAATTTTAACTTTAACTAGAACATGTAACCTTTGCTAATATTTTGGTCTAAAGCTGTACCTTTTCTTAGACATGTGCCTCCTGGTTTTAATTCCGCAATATTTTTTCTTATATTTTCACACCCATAACACGTAGTCTCTTTTCTCACTTCTTAAAAATTAAAAAAACACTAAATTCTTAATTTTAAGATTTGTTGTCTTTTATATTCGTGTTTCTCATGCTTAAATCAATAGCAATTTTCAGCCAATTTTTACTGCTTGTTTTCCAAAGTGTTAAATTTTAGTAGAAATAAGAGTTTTGTGTGTGTGTGCATTTTTAGTCATAAATCATTTAACTAAATTACATAATTATAATAGCAAATGCAATTAGCATAAGATTTGGGCCACAACTCAACTGAGTCTACCAAAAAATATACAAAGGAGTAGCTGCGACCTATCTCATTTTGCTTGCCCTGAGTGTTGGCATATTTCATAGGGTAGATAAGTGTTGCTTAATCCATAGAGTCTAGGATGGAGTCTGCTAGTTGGCAATTGGAAAAGAGAATTTATATAAACTTGCTTTATTTACTTCTGTACTAGTTTTTAAGCTTGTGGTTTTAAATTGTAATTGAGATAAAACTGACATAAAAATATGTGCATATTCAATGTGTACAACTTGATAAGTTTGAAGGAAAGGATATGCTGTCACCATAAGCAATGCCATAAAATTAACCAACACCTCTAAAGGTTTTCTCCCTCCCCCTTTCTATATTTTTGTGCTAAGACATTTTAACCTAAGAGCTACCCTCTTAACAAAATTTTCAGTGTATGTTGTAGTATTAACTACCTACACTATACTATACAGTCAAGCTCTAGGACTTACTCATCTTGCATAACTGGAGCTCTGTATCCTTTGACCAGCAGTTCCCTGATTTCCCTTCCCCTCCCATTCCTTGATAACCACCAGTCCACTCTCTGCTTGTATGGGATTGGCTGCTTTAGATTCCTGGCATAAATGGGATTATGTCGTATTTATTCTTTTGTCTGGTTCATTTTACTGCACATAATGTCCTCCAGTGACAAGATTCATGTTCATCCATGACTGTTTATCCATGTTGTCCCAAATGACAGGGTTTCCTTTTTTAAGGCTGAATGATAGTTCATTGTATGTGCTTCATATTTGCTTTATTCATTCATCTGTCTATGGATACGTAGGCTGTTTGTATGACTTGGCTATTATAATTAATGTTGCAGTGTATGTGGGAGTGCAGATATCTCTTTTGAGATCTTGATTTCAAACATTTTTGGTATATACCCAGAAGCGAAATTATTGGATCATATGATAGCTCTATTTTTAATATTTTGAGAAACATCTATAGTATTTTACATAGCGGCTATGCCAATTGATATTATCACCAACAGTGTTTAAGGGTTCCCTTTTCCACATCCTTGCCAACACTTATCTGTTATTGCTTTTATAACAGTTATCCTATTGTTGTTTTTATAGTAGCCATCCTAACAGGTGTGAGGTGATATCTAATCATGGTTTTGACTTCCATTTCCCTGATAATTTGTGATGTGCAGCATTTTTCATGTACTGCTGGCCATTTGTATATCTAGTGAAAAATGATAAATATCTAGGAACAAGTGTTAGATTCAAAGATTTTACTAACTTCACATTCTTGCTTTTCACATTTCATGTTTATTTTTTATAAGTTTATAAATTCACTATACTATGGTCATTTCAGAAAATGATGCAACAGTGAGTAATGTGTTTGGGTTAAGGTCACAGAAAACTCCTTTCTACCAGCCTGAGCTCCTTAAGAGCTTGACCTCTTAGTCACTTTGTCAGCTAATGGTAAGAATAGAAACTCAATTATATTTCAGCCCCTGCAATGGGTATTATGAAGTTAATATGCAGAATTAATGAATTTGGAATTTCATGGATTTAAAAAAGAAAGGGGGACATGAGTGTAGGTATGGAAATGCACAGCATGGAAGAGAGATTCCTGTGTCTGCTATGAGAATCAACAAATATTTACTGTGGTTACCATGAAACAGATACAATATGGCATTACTCTCAGATTTCCACTCCATGTACTCTTTTACTTTAAATTAAACATTAACCAGTTTCCCAAACTAGTATTTATTATGAACTGCTTTGCTATGTATTAGCCTAATAACTGTACTATTAATTTAATTTGTGTTATACATACCTTATTTCCCTGCTCTTACCTATTAATCAAAATCCTAAATACACTTTACATGTGGTCCAAATTAAAGTTGCTGATTTTAATTTAATCTTTTAATTTCTAATGATGACACAGATGTTAATAAAAAATTTAATAGAAAGAACCTGTTGTGTAGGTTACTAGTTGTAAAGCTTCCATTGGTTCTGCTTTAGTTCATAAAGGAAAAATATTCTAACTCATTCAGAATGGAGAGAGTAGATTTGGGTATGCTTATATATTTATTATTTATTTCAAAATCATTCTCTACACTAGCTGAAAAGAAAAAAATATATTCAGCTTCATAGTGACCAGTGTTTACTGCACTCTAATTTCCCAAGTTTTATTCCATTTCTATATGACTTAGTGAGTCCCATCAACTATGGGCTATTAAACTAGCTAACCATCCGATGCCCTGATGCACATCCATAAGAGCCTACCTGGAAATGACTAGGCATTGGACAGAACCAACCCATCCAGAATATTCAGAACACATGTTATCTAACTGCGATGTCTAACCTCTGTCTGAGATCAACTATTTATAAGTCAAAATAGTAACGTGTAGTTTTAAATTCATAACCTCTGATTTATAGAGTGCTTACTATTAAGTAACAAGTATAACTATTATATAATACAAAAAAGACTATATCTTCCCACTTTGCACAGGAAATTACCTAAGCAAGATAAGAAAAAAATAGAAATGAGAATCTATAGAAAAAAAGCTTTCATTTATGACAATAATTCTAAAATGCAATACTATGTCGCTATCTTTAAGATATTTCAGTACCATTAATATTTAGCCAGCATTTGAAATCATTCCAAAGTTCATGAGCTCAATATGTCACTACATGAAGAGGGGACTACCTGGTCAGAAAAACTAAATTAGTGTACCTTCTACTTGGCAAAGAAAAAAAAAGTGTGTTTCACAGGGTGAATGGGGGGAGTGGTACTGAGAGAATTCCAGATTAGTCTGCACCAAGTTTTACATATGCTTCTCTATGTATGGCTAATGGCCTGGTCTGGGGCTCAGAAACACAAACCAAACTAGTATGACTTGTCAAAGCTGTTATCAATCAGAAAAGTCCATTTGGTTATCTAGAGTATTCACCATAGTGCTTATGTTTTGCATGAAAGAACAAGTAGTCTACAAGATTTTAGTGATTAAGAGAGATGAGTGATTTAAATAAGGAAGTAAACTCTTAGTTTTCCAAAGTTCTTTTGAAGAGTAGATATTTATTATTTGGGGAATGCTGTCATATTCTTCCAAAATATAATAAATACTATGTATTTGGTATAAAGAACATCATTTAAAACTAGAAAGGAAGCAATCACAGAATAGGCTGTCAGTACCTACCAAGAACTTGGCAATTGGCCATCATATAATAGATACTCATTTCACAGAAAATCTCATTTATATTTGAAGATCATCTTTTTTTCTCCTTTGAAAAGAAGAAGCAGAAAAGAGCAGCCTAAAGCCTGCCACACTCCCTGGGCCCAGGGCAACAACAAGAACCGGCTTCATGGGTGTATAAATCATTAATTTTTAACAAGAAGCCCCATATTTTTATTTTGCACTAGGACCCACAAATTTTGTGACTGGTCCTAACAAGGAGATGAGTCACAGAGTCTGTGCTTCAGTTCAGTCTGTGCTTCAGTTCAGTCTGTGCTTCAGTTTGTGCTTCAGGTGTAGATGAGCACGAGCCCTTTTTTTCTCCATCAATCTATTATTTCATTTTCTCCATTAATGTTCTGGCTCTAATTCACCCACATCCTGTTTCCTGGTCCTCTTACTATTAAAAAGGCATTGTATAGTCACAGATTTAGCAATTCTGAATAAGCAAATTCATATAAAATTCCCTTAACAGTGCTACACATTTATATTAATTTTAATTGATTATTAGTATTAATATATATGTAAATAGCCTTCATAATGCATTTTGTAGGAAGATCAAGTTAGTGTCAATTGAGGATAGTTTTATTTCCTAAAACTTATAAAAGATACAAAAAAGAATAATATGGTAAAGCATCAATTTTTCCCATAAAGGAAAAACTCATTTTACTGCAAATATTGGTACTAGAGGAATTGTAGCATTATTCATAAATATCAGAAATACAAATAAGTATATGCTTACCTGTCGTAAAATTCACGACCACTTATTTAAAAAGGCAAATGTTGCCCTGGCCGGTGTGGCTCAGTGGATTGAATGCCAGCCTGTGAATCAAAGGTTTGCCAGTTCCATTCCCAGTCAGGGCACATACATGCCTGCATTGCAGACCAGGTCTCCAATAGGGTGTGCATGAGAGGCAACCGCACTAAAAAAGGAAATATTTGGGGGAGTAATATATGATTAATTTCTTCATATTGGGAAATTCTTCAGTATAATAAAACTTCAAACACTTTTAGAACATGTATTTCTTGGTTTTGAGGGAAGTTTTTGCTCAAAATTTGTTGTCCTTTGAAATCCAGGGATCAGATGATAATTAATCCAACCCAGGTCACAGCTGAGAGAGGCTTTTTTCTCAATAAAGCAGATAACTGAATAGTGGCATAATATCATAAATGCTACAAACCCACCCTCACCCCACCCCTATCTCCAAGGCCCTCAAAATGCCTCCTCTTCTACGCACTGATACCTGAAATTCTTCCCCTAATACAGCTAATGGTCATGTAACATTGGCCATGTGCCAGGCACTCTGCTAAAAGCATTACCTATACAATTAATTCAATCCTCTGATCAGGTAGATATTATTTTACACATGAGAAAAAGGAGGTGCAAAAAGGTCAGTCATATGCTTGAAATCATACACCTAGCTGTGGTACAGTTAGGTTTCTATAGGTAACTGTTCCAAGTGGCCTGGGGAATATAGCCCAGCCCCTGATTTCAGAAAACCGAGGGAAGCGAGGTCGACACATAAGACCCACGCCCACAGATAGGTTCTCCCGTGGGGAATCAGGCCTGCATTGTACCTGGGCTGCTTTGAGGCTTGCTTTTTGCTAAAACTCCCTCACCCTGAATTAAGGAAGCAAACGTTTACTGCATATCTTGAAAGTAACTTCCTAAAATCTATGCTAAACCTCCCAAGGACTAGTATAACCAGTTCAACCACTTTTCCCTTTGTATTTGCAAATATCCTTCATCTGTGATGTGATTAGCAACATCCTCTCCTTTGTTATCTGTAAAAGGTAACCACCTAAAGTGAACCTATGCATAGTAAATGAGGACCATCCTCAATGCAATGTGCCCAGAAAAGCAATAAAGCTTGTCCAGGCAGGGGTCGGGGCCCTCTCTCAGAGAGTGACCATGCTGTCCCTTTTTCTCCACAGGACTTCTGCAGTCTGTGTGAATTTGTTCATCATGTCCACAACACACAGACCCCTTTGGGCTGGGGTCCACATCAGGTTTCCAGTCTAGAAAGTCTGCCCTGGGGCCTGTATTCTTCAGCAGTTAAGTCTGGCTGCCTCACAAGAGAATTTTATTCCTTTTTTGGGGGGGAAGTCCTACCCATTACTATGTAAATATTGATACTTTTGAATTAGGCTGCCCCAGTCATTTATAACTATGAAGGGAAAAGAACTTCCGAGGCAGCTTAAGGTGATGGGAGAGAATGGGAGGTTAACAGAGACCATGTGAAGCCTAGAAAACAAAGCACTGTGAAGTGTGGGCCTTCCTGCCCACACTCTCAGACCAGAGACTGCAGAACCATCTGTTGTCTCCCATCATTTGCAAAAGCTTCCATATGTCCAACCCAAAGAAATGGGGTTCATTATGGAGAGGATTATTATCATCAAAGAAAATAAAAAGTAAAAGCAAACAGCAAACAAGAAGTTATCAAAACAGCAACCAAAATGGAATAAATGATGAAAGGCAAGTGATCAAAGTTAACTAAATCAATACATTTCCATTGGTTAACGCCCAAGTATCATCCCAGTGTTTATCACTGGCACCATTGCAATAACATCCAGGTAAGAATGTCCAGCCAGTAGAAAAGTCTCAAAAGAATTTATCTGAGCCAGAATTTTGAGAAATGTCCAGAAGAAAAATTGAAAAAACCCTCCTGTGCAGAATGGCCATTTTTCAGCTTAATTTATACATTAGAAATAAAGGAAAAGATATAAGGAGGGTTAAATGACATCCATTGTATGAATGGGGGAAAGAGAAAGCAAAGTCATGAAATCTCTAGGATTGGGTAAAAAACAAAATGGAGAATGATGTACTCTTTTACATTGGTGAGTACAGGAGGGGTGTTTAAAATGTTAAAAATATTTAACATTTACAGTATGGAGAGATGGTATACAAACAAGATAACAATGAGGGGTTTTTGTGATCTCCTGCTCTGCTGCCAGAGGTCGTGCCTTTGAAGAGCCTGGGAAGGAAAATTACCCTGACATTTCAATTTCAAGGTATGTTATTCTAAATGCACAAAGACTGACCCTTCTCAAGGAAGCCACAAGTCAAGGACATGACTACCCACCATGACTCAGTTAGGAAATTTAATGTTCCGACCATCGTGTATGGAGACTTTCAGTCATCAGGTCTGTAAGGCCTGCGCTTTTCAGGTTTAGGATAGGGCCCATTTTCATTCACTCAGGTCAGGGCCCAAATCCTGAAGCTCTACCAGGGGGCACAATTCAGGTCATAATGTGTTAAAAATTCAATGGCTTTTCATGCATACCCATGATCTGGTGTTGTTCTTTATTTCTTTGTGGGAAATGGTATTCTAAATAACTTTATCTTCTTGTAAAGGATATAATTAATATATCCCTATTTGTATATGATCAGTGAATTATAATTCCAGCTAACTTGTACTGTGCAAGATATTAGAATTTTATAATAAACTTCCATTTCTTGATTTTTGAAGACCTGGACATTGGCATTATAACTTTTTAAATGGATTACGTATTTATTCTTCCAGATCTTATTTCAATGTCATGCCATCTTTTACTATATTTCCTGATACAAAAGCTTTTTGGTTTGCTTATGTGGGGGAGTAACAAACTTTCCTCTACCCTCAAGGATCTGCTGGCTTGTCACATAATCAAATAGGCATGAGACAGATGAGTAAGAGAAGATAACCACATTTGACACACACACATGTGTATGAGAAGCCCACCTCCACAAGAGAATCAGAGGCCCCACATGCAGGGAGGTTCAGAGACAGATAAGGGAATTGAAGTATGTAAGACTTCCTGAGCCAGGAATGGAGTAAGGTGTGTTGGGGGCTTCCAAGTGTCACTTCAGAATGATAAATAGCAGATGTTTAATAAATATAAATTTACCCTGCCCTATAGATTCAGTCAAAAAAAGAAAAAAGAAAAAAGGTCATCTCTGATAATCTCCTTCTAGTTGGTAGTTAAGGCAAGGAAAGAAGTTTGTCTTGAGCTCAAGGCTAAAGTTGCCCTTAGCTCTAAGCAATCTGCATACCACAGAAACACGTCTTAGGGTGCCTAGCTCTGAACCCCCATACTTACTTGTGCTAAAAGTTCAAAGATTCATTTCTTTAATTCACTCAAAATATTTACTGAGCACTTACTTCATATCAGACATCCAGTAGGTGTTTGAATATACCAGTGAACCCAACAAATGGGAGATCTCAGACCCCATGGAATTTATATACTGGCCACCAGAAAAATGGGTTTTAATTCCTTGATGCAGGAGTCATTTCATATTATGTAAAGAGACTCCCTTTCTATAGAGTTACTATGTATCTAGCTTCCTGACTGCTTTTGAAGGCTAATTAAATATATAAATGATATTAATGTAGATGTGCACTCTGAAATACCTTGTGGAGAGCAAGACCTTAAAACCCAGTTAGCAGTTTCATCATAGCTTTGTTCTGATAGATGAATAGGCTATCTTACACAAAGCAAAGTGAGAAAATGAAGAAAATTCCTTCAAAAACATGTATATTTTCAGGTCTCAGTAATTGAACACATTATTTAAACAAGTTAGAAAATATTTGCAATGGACTTTGGCGAGGAGAGGGAGCGTGACAGAGAGAAGAGGAGGGGGTTCTGCATTGGCATCTCTTCAATCTCGCCCTCCAGCCTTCAGGGACCTGCAGCTGTAAGGCAACTATATTCACGCTTACAGGCTTTGGCTTCTCATTTTAAAACACCCCACCACTATTTAGCTAACGACTGGTGTATATATTGAAAATACACATTGGTGAAAAATCCAACCCTTAGGTAGTATTTAGTATTCATTTTCTTCTGGTGTTTTTCATCTGTAAGTAAATGCACAAGTATAAATCAGCTAACCAAATTCAACAGTTTTCTAGGTTTTTTCAATATTTGTGAAACATGTTATAAGAGGTTCTGTATATATAAAACACTTCATAGAATAAAAAGTATTTAACATTTTAACCTTGAAGGATCCAGTATTTGTTTTTAACAGTTGAAATAGATGATCAATTTGACAGACACACACAAAAATACAGCATTTATCAAGGACAGTAATCCCCAAAAGGACGCCATACTTCAAAAATTTCTTAGTAAATAGTGCCACCATGTGGTGTTTCCTTTTTAAATGAATTAAACATTTCATTTAATAATGGAAAATGACAACATTTTTCTTACAATATAACATTACAAAAAACTTTAGGGACAATATTTACTAAAATGCATAAATATTCACTAAAAGGGTTTATATAAATAAATCTTTTTGTTCACTAAATATTTTTATGTGTATATTTTACAATAGTTTTACTTATTTTCATGTAAGAGAATCAATCCCCCTTTAAACCTAACAATATGTCACTGAAAAAGAAAACGAGAAAAACGGAAAACATAATGGCAAAAAGCAGAAGCTAGTTTTTAAAAGTACTGGTTCCAATTTGGTGGACAAAGACTATAAAAGTACTTGGAAATGCACTTTAAAATATAATTACATTTTTTGTGCACCTATTGTATTTCACTTTTTTAAAATGTTTAAGTTTATTAGATTTAGTTTTTCTTTATATTTCCAGATACACTAAGGATTTAAACTATAATTAAATTAACAGACAACCTAGAAGGAAACCTACAATGTATTTAATGTAAGGTTTCTTCTTGTATTCAAAGAAGAAAACAAAATAAGTTTAAATATTTCCAGAAAAGATAAAATTCAATTTACCATTTTTTATTTGGAAAATCTTTATTGGGAGACATTCTTTTTTACACCCTAACCACCTCTGCCACTTGACCATTTAAAGACGTTTCCTGTGAATTTGTTCTCAACTGGAAATTGAAGAGTGATTCTTTAACTTGTATGGGTCCCTCCTTACCTGATTCTTCCACACTCAGTAAACATTTCTGCATCACCCCTATGTACAAGCTAACAAGGAACACCTGTTTACAGGCATGACAAAACTTTCTAAATACTGGGAAAAACAATGTGGTAAATTGGCAAGTTTGAATAAGAAAACTACCATTTTATTTTAATTTAAATGAATACATTTTATGTATTATATAAAAATGTAAAATAACTGGATTTTAATTTAAAATAATAATTTTATCTCGCTAATATGTGGTGATCAATCCCCTTAACTCTTCAATGAAAGTTTCTTGAATGGTAGAATGCTATCCTAAATACATAGTTTTTTAGATGAGACCCATCTAGCATGTGGGAGAAAAAATACAGAAAGCTTCAACTAATAAAAAAACTTTTATTAAAAAGAAAAATTAATCTCAACAAAAACTAAAAGTGATTTCAAATTGTTTTCAACCTAGTCTAAAGAGGATTTTTTCTGAAAGAAAATTATCTTAAAAAAAGTGAATAAATATTGAAATCATATTAATTATTGCATAGTATTTTTTTCCTTGCAAGTTTTGTTATTATTAGCATTATCTTCAGACATCTCATGTAATATCTGCCAGTTCTTCTGTCTCAAACAAGATAGCTCTTATGTGATAAATTACTTCTTTTGTCACTGAAATTCTATGGGGAAGGGTAAGCTATCCTAGTAACTGCTATAAGTCACAACTGTTAGTAAAGGTATTGTGACTAAAAAGCATTATTTTTTCCTGCCTAATCAATAATCTTTAATATCTAGTCTTATTCTGTGACTAATTATAAGCACAATGTTACAAATGGCAGCATAGCAATGATTACTCTAAAATGGGCATGGGACCAAAAATAAAAATTTTCCTCTTAAGTTTCTCAATTCTTCTGCCTGGACTAATGATCAAATTAACACGAGACACATTAACAGGAGAACATACCCAAATTTACTATGCATGTACCTATGGAGATCTCATAAGAACATGAGACCTGATGACACATTGAGCTGAGGAGAAAGGCGGGTGGTTGTGATCTGAAACTTCAAAGTACAGAATGGCAATTCACATGGAGATACAAGAGCAAGTGTTTGGTAAATAAATGTTTGCCCAGCCATCTTTAACAGTGGGACGCGAAGAGGACTTTGACCAAAGGGCCCTCGCTTGGTCCTTCCCTGTCTGTGACCCCAGAGCAGGGCCTCCATCTAATTCCTTTCAGGCAGTTAGAGGGCAGAGCGAAGGTTTTCTCTGAGTGCTTATTTCTTATAAATAACCAGCTTAGAATAATCACTATCCCAAAGAGGCATATTTTCGGGTGGCAAACTGTGCTCCTCATCATAAGCTAAAATACCTTTATTTGTGCACTCATGTTTTTATTTAAGGCTAAAAATGTCAGAGATGTGAAGGAAAAAACTATTCTCTCTTTTTTAAACATGACATCAAAATCTGTATATCAGTGGATGCAGATAAATCGATGAAAAATATTATACAGAAAAATGTCATTACAATGTACAGGTGGGAAAAAGGCTAGTATCTCTGCTGGCCAGTGATTGAGTGAAATGTCAGAACAAATTTGAAAAGTCAGTAAGACCATGTGCTGAGTGGAAGAATTCTTCTGCATTTCACCCCACCCCCTTCACCTGTTCATCATAAAATTGGAACAAAAAGGGAAGATTATTCCAAGGAATTAAAATAAATTTATAATAAGTTACTAAATCCTAGGTTGTTTTCTCAACTGTACTTAATAACAAATGTAAACTATTTAATAGAGGAAATTTCTTAATAATTCAGGCTGGGCATACATAGTATAGTGATGCAGACACTGGCCCGCAGTGTCCGCATCATTATGGATGAAATGAAACATTCACACAAACTACCAAGTCCTGTGGAGGAAAAGGGACAGCATGGCTTTTCTCTCAAGGGGAGCAAAAGCCTTGGCCCTTGCCGTGACCGGCCTTTATTGGGTTTCTCAGCACATTACATGATGGTCCTCATTTACTATGCACAGGTTTACTTTAGGCATTTACCTTTTACAGAAAACAAAGGAACCAATGCCACTAATCACATCACAGAAGAGGGATATTGGCAAATGAAAAGGCAAAAGTGGTTGAACTGGTTACACTGATCCTTAGAAGGTTTAGCATGGATTTTAGGAAGTTACTTTGCAGTAAACACCCTCAATTCAGGGTGAGGGAGTTTTTTAGCAAGACCAAGACTCAAAGTGGCCTAGGCACATCGCAGGCCTGATTCCCCACAGGAGAACCTATCCATGGGCATGGGTCCTGTGCATCTCTGAGTGAAAGCTGGGCCCATGCCATGCAAAACGGTCTCCTATAGTATTGAATACATATTTAAAAAATATTGTACAGATGATTAGCTTAAGAAATGATACTAAGATAAATCTGGCACAAATGTAAAGTTATCATTTGGGTAAATTTGAGTTTTCTAATACTTTTTATTAATTTTTGAACTCTTATTATTTTCACCAGAGATATTTACTAGGCATCATTAAGTATCTGATAGTGTACTAGCTTTTGAAATCTACTCTCTAAAAAAAAAGTGAAATAAATATCACAATTATAACAAGCTTCTATTATATAAAAAATTAAAAGTCATTTTAAAAGTAATCCATTCTCAATAGTTTTTAGTAACCTGTGGCTTTTTAATATTACTTATAAACTCTATTTGTTCCATTCCCTTCTTTTTCTTACACTTTGGCTAAGATTAATATAAAACTTAGAATTCTAGGACATTTAAATTTACTGATATCAGAATTTCCCAAGGATAAAGACTGACCTTTTCCTACAATTTCAAAAGGAGTGCAACTTCCTAAATTCAAAGTATCAGCAATGAGTCAGACACAAATTGACATAGTCAGTATTTTTAAAGCAGAAGTTGGAAAAGTTTTTGTTTTCTTGAAGGATTGCCTGTTATGTGTGTGTGCACATATTCCATTTTGCTTCACTTTTATAATAATGCTATCAAAAAGCTTGGAGAATGCTAAAGTTTAGCTTTTAAATCTTGCAAATAGTATCTATCTTTTGTAAAAAGTTGCTGATGCAGGGTTATTGGTTTTCATTTTGTTGTTCTTACATAATTCTACTTTGTTGTTTGTCCCCATAGATTTTCAGAGCAAAATAAAGGAAAGGGAAGTAGAAAATATTGGAAGTTTCACACATGGGATACAAATTCAGTAACTGGAAAACAAATGTTGATTATAAATAAAAGATAACTATGAAGAGAATAAAATGCAAACTAAATAATTTTTAAGTATTTGCTAAATGTTATTTCCTGCCTAAGGCACTGATCCTCAATCTCCTTTCCCCTGGTCAAAAGAGAGAGAGTGAAGGAAGCATTAAAGAGGTAATAGCTCCAAATTTAGACTGTCTCCTGAAGAAAACTGCACAGAGGAATCGCTTCCTTGGTTTGAAGTGCGTTTGTGCAACAAGTAATCCAGTGAACAAACAACCAGGAAACACGGCCCACATGTGGGGAAACAGACCTGGTGATCTCCCTCTTTCTGGACATGTACATCTTTGTCATCACAGCTATCTCCCAGGTACACTGCATGCAAAATGTATCTTTAGTGCTTGAGAACACCATATACTTCTTCAAAATTTTCAATTATACTTTCTATATAATATTATTTTGTATTAGTTTCAGGTGTACAGCATAGTGGTTAGATAATCACATACTTTTATTTTATTTTAGAAATTCAAACTACTGGTTAGAGCATATGAACTATTATGAACTATTCTTTGTCAGTACGCTTGTCCTGCCAGCATGCTAAGACAGCATATAAACATGTTACTACTTATGCTTGAAGCAGTGCCACAGTATAGTGTATATCGTAAGCACATTTATTTTTCAAGAGACTATAAGTTCCCAAGGACTGTAAGATACACATAAATATACATATTTGCTCAAATAAAGGTGACAAAATATTTGGTAAATTTAAGGCATGAATATATATATATATGACAAGAGGAGATAAATATACATATCCACTTTAGTATAACGTACACCCATTCCAAACCCTTCATTATATTGTGGGTTGTGTGTGATTTATCCTATATTATTCCTATATCATGCTTCTCTTGACAGTCTTTCATGGCATTTGATTTCTTTGTCTTCTTTGTAACATGTTTCTGTGAGCATATCTTCTGTGGTAATTTTTTAAGTTTTTTATTATCAGAACTATTGAGATGTGATTTACATACAGCAAAAGGTACCACGTATTTAATATAGACTCTTCCCAAGAACCAAAAGAGGTTCCCTCTGGACCCCTTGTAGTCATTTATCCGATCCAACCCTATGAAACTAACACTGTATTTTATGTCATTTTGAAATAGTTATTATTTTTCTAGAATTTCAGATGAGTTGAGCCATACAGTGCGTCCTTTTTTGTTTTGGTTTCTTTCACACAGCATAATGCTTTTGAGATTTAGCCATGTTTTATGTGTGTGAATAGTTCATTTCTTTCATTACTAGTAATATTCCATTGTATGGGGATAACACATTCTCTATACCTACTTACCAATTGGTGAATATGTAGTTTGTTTGTTTTTTACTTTTTATCTCCTATAAACATTTATGTTTGCCTTTATATATGTCCATAGATATATATTTTTATTTCTCTTAAATAAATGCCTGGGAGTGAAATTGCTGTATAAGATAACAAACATCTATAACTTTGTAAGAGATTGCCAGACTGTCTTCCATAGTGTTTGTGCCATTTTATATTTCCACCAGCAATACGTGAAAGTTTCAGTTCTGCCACTCCACCGCTCCTCAGCCCAGACTTGACACTGTCGGCCTTTTATTCTGATGGGTATGTAGTGGTGTCTCCTAGTAGTTTTAGTCTGCATTTCTCCGATGGCCAATGACATGGAGCACCTATTTATGTGCTTACTGGTCATTGACATATCATTTTTGGGGAAGTCTCATCTAAACTTTTGCCCATATTTTAGTTGAATTGTTTCTCTTCTTAATATTAAGTTATAAGCTTTGTTAATGTGTGGACACAAGTCTTTTGATAGACACATGTTTTACCAATATTTTCTCCCATTTTATTAAAGATGTCTTTAAAAGAGCAAAAGGTTTTAATTTTGATTAACTCTAATTTATTGATTCCTTTCTCATACAAGACATGCTTTTTATATCCTGTCTAAGAATCTTTCTTTGACAGAGGCTTACAGTGATTTTCTCCTATGTTTTCTTCTCAAGATTTATAGCTTTGGTTTTTGCATTTAGGCATATCATCCATTTTGACTTAACTTTTACATATGGTATGAAATAAGGATTAAGGATGTTTTTGTTATGGGGGCAAGTCCCATAGCATTTTCCCATTCCCAAGTGGAAGAACAAGCACCTTTTGGAATCTAGTTGTCTTTTAGAGGGATACTGTATATGCCTTTTATTAAGGAGACATTTGCTTTTTAAATTTATTTTTTACTGAATTTGTTGGAGTGACATTGGTTAATAAAATTGTATAGATTTCAGGTGTACAATTCTACAACACATCATCTGTATGCTGTATTGTGTGTTTACTACCCAAGTCAAGTCTCCTTTCATCACTGTTTGTCCTTTTCTATACCCTCTCATCACCATTACCCACTTCCATTGCCCTCCCACCACCCTTTCCTCTGGAAACCTCTATACCTTTGCCTGTGTCCATGGGCCCTTCTTTCTTCTCACCCAGCACCCAACAACCTCACTTCTGACAGCTGCTAGTCTGTTCCCTGTATCCATGAGTCCGTCTCCAATTTGTCAGGTTTTTTTAAAGACTTTATTCATTTATTTTTAGAGAGAAAGGAAGGGAGGTGGAGAAATATTGATGTGAAGGAGAAACATTGATCAGCTACCTCTCATACATACCCTGACTGGGACCAAAGGCATGTGCCTTAATGGGGAATGGAACCAACAACCTTTCACTTTCTGGGATGATGCCCAACCAACTGAGCCACACTGGTCAGTGCTGTCAGTTTATTTTGGTCATTAGATTCCACATATAAGTGAAATCATATGGTACTTGTCTTTTTCTGACTGGCTTATTTCATTTAGCCTAATAGCCTCCAAGTCCATCCATGCTGTCTGTCATAAAAGATAAGACATCTTTCTTCTTTATGGCTGAGTAGCATTCCATTGTGTAAATGGACCACAGCTTTTTTATCCACTTATCTACTGATGAACAGTTAGGCTGCTTCCAAATCTTAGCTATTGTAAATAACACTGCAATAAACATATGGGTGCATATATTATTTTGAATTAGTATTTCAGGTTTCTTTGGATAAATTCCCAGTAGTGGAACCTCTGGATCATAAGTCAATTCCATACTGCCATCCACAGGAGATGCACCACCAACAGTGCATAAGAGCTCCATTTTCTCCACATCCTCACCAACATGTGTTGTTTGTTGACTTACTGATGACAGCCATTCTGACAGGTGTGGGGTGATATCTCATTGTGGTTTTAATTTGCATTGCTCTGGGGATTAGGGATGCTGAGCACCCTTTCATATGGCTATCTGTATGCCTATCTATTGGCTATCTGTATGTCCTTTGTAGAGAAGTGTGTATTCAAATCATTTGACCATTTTTAAATTGGATTGTTTGGGGATTTTTTTGGTGTTGAGTTTTGTATGTTTTTTATAAATTTTGGATATTAACCCTTTATCACATATATTTGTGAATATGTTCTCCCATTCAGTGGGAATACAACCTTCCAAAATTAAATCAGAAGAATCAGAGAATCTGAATAGATTAAAACTAATGAAATAGAAGCAGTAATAAAAAACTCCCCCCAAAATAAAAGTTTTGGACCAGATGACTTCACATCTGGTTCAAAAAGGTGAATTTTACCAAACATTCAAAAAAGAATTAACACCTAACCTTCTCAAACTATTCTAAAAAATTCAAGAGAAGGGAAGGCTCCCAAACTTATTTTATAAGGCCTACATTATCCTAATTCCAAAGCCACATAAAGACACTACAAAGAAAGAAAATTATAGGCCTATATCCTTTAAAAACTTAGATGCTAAAATCCCCAACAAAAACATTAGCAAACCAGATCCAGCAATACATTAAAAAGATCATACAGCATGATCAAGTGTGATTTATTTTGGAGATGCAAGGTTGGTACAATATTCACAGATCTGTAAATGTGATATACTGTTTACATTAAAATATTTAAAAATGAAAGATAAAAATTGCATAATCATATCAGTAGATGCAAAAAAATTGATAATCATCACTCATAATAAAAACTCTGCAAAGTGGGAATAGAGGGAACATATCTCAACATAGTAAAAGCCATATACGACAAACCCACAGCCAACACCACACTCAATGGGCAAAAACTAAAAAGTTTCCCTTAAGATCAGGAATAAGACAGGGATGTCTGTTTTCACCACTCCTATTTGACATAGTACTGAAAGTTCTAGCCACAGCAATTAGACAAGAAGAAATAAAAGGCATCCAAATCAGAAAAGAAGGTATAAACTGTCATTATTTGCAATTGACATGATACTGTATATACCAAACTCTAAAGATTCCACCAAAAAAACTACTAGTACTAATAAATGAATTTAGTAAAGTAGCAGGACACAAAAATATATATATAAATCACTTGCATATGTATACACCAGTAATGAACTATCATAAAGGAAAACTAAGAAAACAACCCCATTCACAACTGTTTCAAAAAAGTAAAATAGTTGGGAATAAATTTAATCAAAGATGTAAAAGACATTTACTTGGAAAATGATAAGACACTGAAGAAAAAAAAATGGAGATACAAATAAGTGGAAACATTTACTATGTTGATGATAGGAAGAATTAACATCATTTAAATGCCTATACTACCCAAAGCAATGTATAGATTCAATGCAATTCCTATCAAGATACCAATAGTATATTTTACAGAACTACAACAAATATTTCAAAAATTTATATGGAACAACAAAAGAACCCAAATAGCCAGGAGCAATCACAGCAATCTTGAGAAAGAGGAATAAAGTTGGAGGAATCATGCTAACTGTTATTGAGGTATATTCAAGGCCATTATAATCAAAACAGCATGATACTGGCATAAAAACAGACATAGAGATCAATGGAACACAACAGAGAGCCCAGAAATAAACCCAAGCCGTTATAGTCAATTAATGTTTGACAAAGGAGGCAAAAACATACAATGGGGTAAAGGTAGTCTATTCAGTAAATGATATTGGTAAAGTTAGATACATGCAAAAAAGAAGAAAGAAAGAAAGAAAGAAAGAAAGAAAGAAAGAAAGAAAGAAAGAAAGAAAGAAAGAGAGAGAGAGAGAAAGAGAGAGAAAGAAAGAAAGAGAGAAAGAGAGAGAAAGAAAGAAAGAGAGAAAGAGAGAGACAGAAAGAAAGAGAGAGAGAAAGAAAGAAACTAGGCCACCTGCTTACCCTGCTTGTGTATGGTGATACACAAGAATAAACTCAAAATGGATTGAAGACTTAAATGTTTAACTCAAAATCATAAAAATCTCACAAGAAAGCAGGGCAGAAAATCTTGGACATTTCTAATAGCTAGCAACATTTTTTCTGATATGTCACCTTGGGCAAGGGAAACAAAATTTAAAAATTGGAACTACATCAAACGAGAAAGGTTTTTCACAACAAAGGAAGCCATCAACAACAACGAAAAAGAAATTTTCTGTGGGACAGTTTTGTCATTGGCTCTGTTGAGTGACACAATTCGTTGGTTTCAAATCAGATTTCACATTACTTTCCTGGCTCACAATTTCCATAGGATCATAAAAGTTCAAGGTTTCTTTTTTTTTTTAATATATTTTATTGATTATGCTATTACAGTTGTCCCATTTCCCCCTTTCTCTCCCCTCTACCCTGTACCCCCCTCCCACCCACATTTCCCCCTTTAGTTCATGTCCATGTGTCATACTTATGAGTTCTTTAGTTTCTACATTTCCCTTACTATTCTTGCCCTCCCCCTATCTATTTTCAACCTACATTCTATGCTACTTATTCTCTATACCTTTTCCCCCTCTCTCCTCCTCCCACCCCCCTGCTGCTAACCCTCCACGTGCCCTCCATTTCTGTGGTTCTGTTCCTGTTCTAATTGTTTAGTTAGTTTCTTTTGGTTTTGCTTTAGGTGTGGTTGTTAATATTTGTGAGTTTGCTGTCCTTTTACTATACATGTCTTTTCTTTATCTTCTTTTCTTAGATAAGTCCCTTTAGCATTTCATAAAATAAGGGCTTGGTGATGATGAACTCCTTTAACTTGACCTTATCTGAGAAGCACTTTATCTGCCCTTCCATTCTAAATGAAAGCTTTGCTGGATAGAGCAATCTGGGATGTAGGTCCTTGTCTTTCATGACTTGGAATATTTCTTTCCAGCCCCTTCTTGCCTGTAAGGTCTCTTTGGAGAAATCAGCTGACAGTCTGATGGGAACTCCTTTGTAGGTGACTGTCCCCTTACCTCTTGCTGCTTCTAGGATTCTCTCCTTCGTTTTTACCTTGGCTAATGTAATTATGATGTGCCTTGGTGTGTTTCTTCTTGGGTCCAACTTCTTTGGGGCTCTCTGAGCTTCTTGGATTTCTTGGAAGACTGTTCCCTTTGCCAGATTGGGGAAGTTCTCCTTTATTATTTGTTCAAATACGTGCTCAATCTGTTGCTTTTCCCCTTCCGATTCTGGTACCCCTATAATTCGGATATTGGAACATTTAAAGGTGTCTTGGATGCTCTTAATCTTTTCCTCAATTTTTTGGATTCTTATGTCATCATGCTTTCCTGCTTGGTTGATTCTATCTTCCTTCTGGTCCACTGTATTGTTTTGAGACTCATATTCCTTCCTTTCACTATTGGCTCTCCTCCGCGTGTCTTCCTGCATCTGTTTTATGGTAATCTGCATTCTTTCATCTAAATTTTGTCCAAAATCTACCAGTTCCGTGAGCTTTCTGATCACCAGTGTTTTGAACTGCGCATCTGATAGATTGGCTAATTCTTGGTCGCTCAAAAGGATGAGTCCTGGGGGACTGATCTGCTCTGGTGAAAACATATTTTTTCCCCCCCGTCTCTCCTTTTTTTTTTTCGGTCTGGTTGCTCTTGTTATGGTGGGGGGAGGAGCCTTAGGTGCTCACCGGGGCTGGGCACCCCAGTCGCTAGATTGTGACGTTATATGTGGGGGTGGGGCGGGAGCAGGAGCAGGGCGGGAGAAAACAATGGTGGTAGTTCCATTCCCCTGGACTCAGACCCTTGTCTGGGCTTCTGGGCCGCGAGCTCTGCCCTAGTCCACAATCGCTACCCCTCTGGGTCTGCCAGCCGCAGCTTGTGTACTCAGGGGTCACCGCTGCCTTCTTGCGCCCCCGGATGGCTTTTGCGCCGATTTCGCACCAAACCTTCCCCCGACCTCTGCGCGCCGCCAACCCGAGCCAGCCCCACGCCCGCCCGGCTCGTCTTCTCCTACCAGTCCGGATGAACGCGTCTACTTCAACTTCTTGGCTACCCGACTTCCATTCAGATAAATCCTCTGCCGGATCTGGGTGTTATTCTGATAGTAAATTATTGTTGTAAATTATTGGTTTTCTAATCTTAGTTGTACGAGGAAGTATGGTGCGTCCACCTATTCCTCCATCTTGCCAGAAGTCCCTCAAGGTTTCTTTACAGTATTTCCATACACAGTCCAGGATGAATAACTGTAATCTGTACCCTTTCTTGCAACAAGAAGAAAGAGTATTTCCAGTGGGACCACATATTTGCGGATCCTATTTTTCTGCAAAAAGCTGAACACTAGCCTCTCCCGTATAGTCTGCAACCTTGAATCCTGTGGCTGTGTTGCCATTTTAACATCTAAAGATTTACACTGAGGGGTCTCATGGCTCCCATTCCCACCTAACACTGTTTGTTCCTGTGTGGTTTCCAGAAATTGGAGATTTAACTTTCTTCTTTTGAGATTCAGCTATGTAACTTTACATACCTTAAAGTTTTAATAGTTTTCCTATAGTTGTTGAATTGGTATAGGTGAATTGGTAATGAAGGAGTGTGCTTTCCAACATTAGTTCAACTTGACATTTACACTGTAAGTGTTCTAAAATTTCACATGAGTAAACTGCAGGTCCAAGACATTACATAATTCAAACAGAATAGAAACTGATTACTAGGAGTGTGAAAAAATGATACTCATAGATAAGATATTGAGAATATTTTGTTGAGCTTTTGATTAATCTTGAATTGAAATTTTTCACTTGTTGCCTCCCAGCAAAAAGTAAATGTAGCTTGAATATTGAAAGAATGTAACATATAGAATTTAACACATAATAAATATTCACAATTATTGTTGGATGGTGATAAACAACAAAAGTACATTGAAAGATCACTTCTTAGCCCTGGCTGGCATAGCTCAGTGGATTGAGCGTGGGCTGTGAACCAAAGTGTCCCAGGTTCGATTCCCAGCCAGGGTACATTCCGGGTTTGCAGGCCATGACCCCCAGCAACTGCACATTGATATTTCTCTCTCTTTCTATCTCCCTCCCTTCCCTCTCTAAAAATAAATAAAATAAAATCTTTTAAAAAAAAGAAAGAAAGATTACTTCTTTAAATAAATATTAAAAGCAAGTAGCAGGAGTTTATAGTATAGCTAAGAAATTCAATACTATTGCTTTCAAGTGTGTCAAGAATTAAGTTTGAGGCTCATAGAAATTCATCTATGACTTTTAACGACTAGATCATTAAAAATTTAAAAACGTATGTTGAGTTTTCTTTGACTGGAAGTGATCTGCTAATGTGTTTGTTTTATAAAGCTATACAAACTCAGGCTACCCCCTGTCAAGTTTAAGAGATAATTTTCTTCAAAATTTCGAGTTAAACTTCAGTACACATCTAAATTATACTTGCTATAGTTTTAACCACTAGTGAAATTACATGTTATCATTCTCTTTCTTCATTTTCAAGAGAACATTTATTTTTAAGAAATATTTACAATAATAAATTATATGTCCTTGACAAAAAAAATACTGATTTTTGTAAATAAATGTATAGTCATTTTTTAAGTGGAGAAAATGTCCAACAAAATTAATCAATTTTCTCCAGGTTAGCCAGACGCTGCTGTAACAATCCAATTTTTAAAAACATTTGGGATTATTACTGCTCTGTTTCTATATTTTAGGTCAAATACAAAAATAAATAAATGTTAGAAGTGTAGTTAGCCAATTTGCACATGTAAATATCAAGTCCATTTATATCAGTTCAAATGTTTCCCTCAATTTAACTTAAACCTAAGTACCTTGACAATATAATTAGTAAAGGGAAATATAAAACAGCATTATTTATAAGCACTAATGCAATCCATGAATGAACAGGACCAACAGCTTAAACGTTTACTAAAATATCAATTAGAAACAAAGGGTAGCCATAGGCTGCACCACAATCATAAAGAATCCGTACCACTTAGGAAGAGAAGTATAAGGTAATTCATACTAATAACACAAAGTTACTAATACATTAGTGCCCCTTTATCCATGGAGATATATTCCAAGACATCCAGTGAATGCCTAAAACTAAATATGATCCCATCCTTATGTATATTATAATTTTTTTCTGCACTTACATAGGTATGATAAAGTTTAATTTAAATTAGATGCAAAAGATCAACAATAACTAGTAATGAAATAACATAATTATAACAGTATACCATATCAAAATTTATGTGGATGTGGTCTCCCTCTCTCTCTCTCTCTCTCAAAATATTTTATAGTGCTGTACTCACCCTTCTTCTACTTATGATGATGTGAGGTGATAAAATGCTTAAGTAGAGAATTTTTGAAAGACTTTCATTTAAATAAGTCACTTTACAGCTTCTCTTTAGCATATCTGAGTTACCAGCATCACTGTGCTTACACTTTGGGACCATAACTAAGTAAAACAAGAGTTATTTGAACACAAGCAATGCAATAGCACAAGAGTTGGTATGCTAACTAAAAGACAGCTACTAAGAATACACTGTGTGGCCGGACAAAGGGATGATTCACCTCGGGTGGGATGGCACAAAATGTTATCATGATACTCAGAATGGCATGCAATTTAAAGCTCATTGTTTCTTTCTTTGAATTTTTCATTCCATATTTTTGAACTGTGGTTGGCCATGGGTAACTGAAGCCATGGAAAACAAAACCATGAACAAGGGGAGACTACTGTATGATGCAGTCTGCTGAACTATAAACCGCTACTGTGTAATTTTGCAATATGTAGAAATATAGCATTTGTCACATTCGGCCAACTCCAATACATGTCATATGGTGAAATAAAACACAAAAGCCTGTTTAAAATTTGAAAATTGTAAGATAAAGGTTGCTAACTATTTAGTATTCCACACCTTTATTTCTGAAAATTCAATTTCTCTTCAGGTTTTTCCTTGTCCTCTACTAGTAGCATTAATATAACTTCTATTCCTAGAAATTTAGTGGAATAAATTATTAAAATTTTAAAAATTAATTTCAAATAGATTTAGTTGCAAAGCATTTAGAAATTCTCAATGTGACTTATTAAGGAATCATATCCTGGAAATGTTTCATATTATTCTTTTATAAATAATGGTTGATAAAATATAAGCATCTTGAGTTTATGATTTCAGAAGGACTTTTAATGAACTTTAAATGAATCTGACCATCAACAAAGTGGAAATAGAAGTAAATGTCAGAAGAGCAGTCTTTCAGGAAAAAAAATCCTTTAAAAAGCTCTTTTTCGTGAATTTTTTCTGAGATGATGTATTATCCTTTTATGACACTCAGACATTTTAAGTTTTGCATATATATCCATATCTATATATCTGTGTACTTATAGATATAGATATCTTTAAAATTGAAAGCATTATCCTCAAAATGCTCTACTGTGCATTAGTTGTTGAAACAATAATGTAGAGACAGCCTGATTAGAATCATGAGGAGCCTGGTGTGTACACAATATGTAATATCATGTAGCTATTGAAAAAGTAAGTTAGACTTCTGGCCAAGATGGAGACATAGGTGGACACACTGTGTTTCCATGCACAACCTAGGTAGGAACAACAATTTAGAAACAGAATAACATCCAGAACTAACAGAAAATTGATCTGAATGGAAGTCGGACAACCAAGAAGTTGAAATATACCCATTCATCCAGACTGGTAGGAGGGGCAGAGTCGGGCAGCCAGGCGCAGGTCGCAGCACGGAGAGCAGAGAGAGTTGGGACTGGGCACACAAGGTATCCAGGGTGATCAAGACCGCAGCAGGTGGACCCTGAATGCACAAGCGGCAGCTGGCAGGCCCAGTGAGGCAGCGATTGTAAAGCAAGGCAGTGCGTGCAACTCAGGATCCCAGTGCTAGGAAATACAGCCTCGGGACACTGATTGAGGACACCTGTGGGAGTTGAGGCACACAGAGAGACACCCAGCCTCATAGGAGAGGTCCTTGGAGGGCCCCACGGTGTGCACAAGCCCACCCACACAGGAATTGGCACCAGAGGGGTCCAGTTTGCTCGGGGGAAGCAGCAGAAGGGACTGAGGTCCCATGGAGAACGGAGCAAGCACCATTGTTTCCTCTCAACACTGCCCCCACATACAATGTAACAACCCAGCGACTGGGGTGCCCTGCCCTGGTGAACACCTAAGGCTCCACCCCTTACTGTAACAGGCGCAACCAGCCCCCCCCCAAAAAAAAAAAAAAAAAAAAGGAGAGAGAGATGGCTCAAACAGAAGAACAAATCAAAGCCCCAGAACCTATCCTTTTAAGTGACTGAGAGATAGCCAACCTATCAGATGCACAGTTCAAAACACTGGTGATCAGGAAGCTCACAGAATTGGTTGGTTTTGGTCGCAAATTAGAAGAACAAATGCAGGCTACAATAAGAGAAATGAAGAAAAATGCACAGGGAACCAACAGTGATGGGAAGGAAACTGGGACTCAAAACAAGAGTGGACCAGAAGGAAGAAAGAAACAACCAAACAGGAAAGAATGGAGAAATAAGAATTCAAAAAAATGAGGAGAAGCTTAGGAACCTCCAGGACATCTTTAAACGTTCCAACATCCGAATTATAAGGGTACCAGAAGGGGAAGAAAAAGAGCAACAAGTGGAAAACTTATTTGAACAAATAATAAAGGAGAACTTCCCCATTCTGGCAAAGGAAATGGACTTCCAGGAAGTCCAGGAAGCTCAGAGGGTCTCAAAGAAGTTGGACCCAAGCAGAAACACACCAAGGCACATCATAATTACATTAGCCAGGTAAAAATGAAGGGGAGAATCCTAGGAGCTGCAAGAGATAAGGAAACAGTAACCTACAAAGGAGTTCCCATCAGACTGTCAGCTGATTTCTCAAAAGAGACCTTGCAGGCAAGAAGGAGCTGGAAAGAAGTATTCCAAGTCATGAAAGGCAAGGACCTACATCCCAGATTGCTCTATCCAGCAAAGCTTTCATTTAGAATGGAAGTACAGATCAAGTGCTTCTCAGATAAGGTCAAGTTAAAGGAGTTCATCATCACCAAGCCCTTATTTTATGAAATGTTAAAGGGACTTATCTAAGAAAAAGAAGATAAAAAACATAAATAGTAAAATGATGGCAAATTCACAATTATTAACAACCACACCTAAAACAAAACCAAAAGAAACTAAGCAAACAGCTAGAACAGGAGCGTAACCCCAGAAATGGGGATCACATGGAGGGTTAGCAACAGGGGAGTAGGAGGAGGAGAGAGGGGGAAAAGGTACAGAGAATAAGTAGCATAGATTGTAGGTAGAAAATAGGGGGAGGGTAAGAATAGTATGGGAAATGTAGAAGCTAAAGAACTTATGACATGTAGACATGAACTAAAGGGGGGGAATGTTGGTGGGAGAGGGTGTACAAGGTGGAGGGGAGTGAAGGGGGAAATGGGACAACTGTAATAGCATAATAAAATATATTTTAAAAAAGAAAAAGTAAGTTACACCTACTTGTGATGGTCCTTACAGAATGCCCATCACACCCATTTTGTAAAGAAGGAAATATGTAATGTATATCATATGCACACAGTTGATTATGTAAAATAATAAATGCATGTAAGACCACAGAAAAATATTTGTCATGCTACACATCAAACTGATATGATTGGCTATCTCAAGAATGTGGAGACTTACTACATTTTTTCTTTATTCATTTAATTTTTTTTATTTTTGACCTGAACTAAAAACCATATATTAAATATAATTTATAAAACTAATAAGTCAAATCATATTAGGGGAGAAAGGCCCTGAATATTAGTAGTATTTTGAATAACTGAGTGATGGCATGTTTGAAGACTCAGCTAGCTTTCTAACCAGAAATTACATTGTACATATAAGATATGGTCAATCTATCATATATCAAAATGAATTCCTATTCATATATCACATATCATATAATATATGAATCTATCGTATATCAAAATGGCTTCTACTAGTCCCTTACACAATCATTATGGCTGAAATGACATCTGTTGTTAAATTGACATTGTGTCACTTCTATTTCTTAAAAGTAAGGTTTTTTGTTTTGTTTTGTTTTTTAATTATTTTATTGCTGTTCAATTATAGTTGTCTGCATTTATCCTCCACCACTCTCCCCCATCCCCGCCATCCCCAGCTCCCTCACTTGCTTCCACCCTGTTGGTTTTTTCCATGTGTCCTTTATAGATGTTCCTGAAAATCCTTTCCCCTTCCCACCATTATCCCCTCCCACCTCCCCTCTGGTTACTATCAGATAGTTCTTAATTTCAATGTCTCTGGTTATATTTTGCTTGCTTTTTTGTTTTTTGTGGCTCTTTAGATATTATAATTGACATGTAGTTTATTTCTTTTTTAAATTAAAGTACAGTTCACATACAATATTATATTAGTTTCAGGTGTACAACATAGTGATTCAATACTTTTGTACTGTATAATGTGATCACCACAATAAGTGATGATCCTATACCATTCAAAGTTATTACAGTATTTTTGACTGTTTTCTCTATGCTAAACATTATATTCCCATGACTTACTTTATAAAGGGGCATTGGTATCTCTTACTCTCCTTCATCTTTTTCATCCATCTTTCAAACTCCCTTCCCTCTGGCAACCATCAATTTGTTCTCTATAGCTACAAGTCTGTTTTGTTTATTTGTTTTGTTTTATAAATTCCACATATAAGTGAAATCACGTGATATTTGTCTTTCTCTGACTTACTTCACTTAGCATAATACCCTTTTGGTCTGTACATGTTGTCATAAATGGCAAATAGCAAAATTTTATTTTTTATTGCTGATTAATATTCCAGTGTGTGTGTGTGTGTGTGTGTGTGTGTGTGTCACATCTTCTTTATTCATTCATCTATCAATGGATACCTAAGTTCTTTCATATGTTGGTTATTGTCAGTAATGCTACCATGAGCATAGGGGTGCATATATCTTTTCAAATTAGTGTTTCTGTTTTCTTCAGGTAAATAACAAGAAGTAGAATTGTTGGATCATATGGCAGCTCTATTGTTTTTATTTTTTGAGGAATCTCCACAACTTTTTCTGTAGTGACTATGCTAATTTGCAATTGCAACAACAGTGTACAAGTATTCCCTTCTCTCCACATTCTCACCTACACTTGTCATTTGTTGGCTTTTTGATAACTGCCATTCTAAAAAGTGTAGATGATACTGCATTGTGGTTTTCCTTTGAATTTCCCTGATGATTAGTGGTACTGAGCATCTTTTCTTAGGTCTGTTGGCCATCCATATATCTTTGGAAAAATGTCTGTTTAGGTCCTCTAGACATTTTTAATGGGTTGTTTGTTTTATGTCATGTTGTATGAGTTCTTTATATATTTGGGATATTAACCCCTTATCACAAACATCATTTGCAACTATTTTCTCCTATTTGCTAGGTTGTCTCTTGCTTTGCTGATGGTTTCCTTCACTGTGCAAAAGCTTTTTAGTTTATTTCTTTCTAAAGAATATTTATTCAAATATGACAAAAATTATTATTCAAATCCTAAAACATTAAAAAATTGGGGTCCTGGCTGGCATAGCTCAGTGGATTGAGCGCAGGCTGTGAACCAAAGCATCGCAGGTTCGATTCCCAGCCAGGGCACATGCCTGGGTTGCAGGCCATGGCCCCCAGCAACCGCACATTGATGCTTCTCTCTCTCTCTCTCTCTCTCTCTCTCTCTCTCTCTCTCTCTCTCTCTCTCTCTCTCCCTCCTTTCCCTCTCTAAAAATAAATAAATAAGATCTTTAAAAAAAATTGGAATGGCAGTTTAATGGCTAATCTCCCTTTAACATTGCTAATATAGATTGTAAAGAGACACCATTGTTACCAGTGATGGTGAACCCTTAGGCTATTTGAAGAGACACAATGAACATCCTAAAATTGGACAATTATTGAAATCTATTCAGAACAGTGGTTAGCAACCTAAGAAAACCAGTAACAAAACATCTAGATTGTCATCTTCAAATTGGGTAACACAGGTAATAATTTTTAAAATTGGTAGACGAGTATGGAGCATCTCCCTAGGAGTACAAGCTAATATGTTCTGGCCTCTTTCTTGCCTCTCCACAACCTCCAACCTCTGCTTCACACTGAATTTTACTAACTACATTGTCTAGAAGAGTACAGATTTTATTCATATTTCTTTTCTTATTTGGTGGAATCACTTCCTATTTTGACAATTTAAGGACTAAATGATAATGTAGCCCGTTTCCCATAAATCAAGGCCTCCATTTTGCATAACACAATGAAGTTTTTAAACAGGAAAAGGAAAAGGAAGAATTTAATTAGTGGGGAAGTTTGAAAATATACTTTAAAAAATATCCAGGAAAGGAATAAGGGCATTTGACATCCTCCAGAGATCTTTTTCTATATAACTAAAGCAAATGAGAAAAGCAGATGTCACCAATGGAAAGGGCAAAGCTGAAATGCCCTGCAATTACCCAACAAAACCACCATGAATGGTTCACAGATGCCAGGATATTCCTTTGTTAGAGAGGTCTCTGGAAGTCCAAATAAAGGTAGATAACCCTTCAGCGCAAACAGTATATTAGGGGTAGGCCTACACATACAGGGAATTGGTTTCTCTGAAAGAGAGGGCAAGGATAAGTTGGGATGCAAGAATAAGCCCAAGTCAATATTAAAGTAAGTCCAGATTTACTTAATTGAATCTTTCCTATTTACATTAGATTCTATAGTCTTGAAATAACCAGGGCCCAGGTGATCCAAGATTTTTTAGATCACTTCAAACCCTACTTGTATTCCATACTAGCCCTTGTCAGACAAAAGAATATTGGTCTACTAATGATTCCTTGCCATAGCTCAATTATCAACACAGAGAGGAGGACATATGTGACTACAGCACAGTAATACTTTACAGATGTAATTTCCACACAAGTTGTTTCTAAAGGCAAAGGTGAAAGGCAGAAAATAATGTTCAAAAGATCCAAAACTGAGTATCTGAGAAATATGGAGAAGTGAACTCTTAACACAGAGGAAAAGGAGTTGTTGTCCAGTTTGAAGAAGAGATTTATAAGTTACAGAAATCACTAAAGAAAGTAAAAAGAATCTACTAAACTTACTTGTATTTCCCACCTACATAAGTGGAAAACAAAGAATTATTAGAACTGCTTCCTTTACATAAAAAATTTAAAACATAAAAGTTTAATAGGATTTAACACTGTTAACAGCTTCTTTTTTTAGCGTCAAAAACAGTTTTCCTTGATCACCACAGAACTGCCTTTTTAAAGTATGAAACAATTATAAATGTTTACTCAAACTGTCTAAATATAAATAATTATGAATAATCATCATTATATGGTATTTTTATTGGTCAACATTCCATCATGCTTTCAAAATAGTCTCAGAAATAGCCAAATGGACTCAGACTAGTTATTATGGGAACAGGAGCAAATACCCTAATTTTTTAAGTTCATCAGGCCTTTTGCATGGCTGTAGAATGGCTGTTGAATGGCTATTCATATCAGACATTGTTATAGGTAGTTATAGCTTTTATCTTATTTAATATTTGAAACCGGTACATTGAAAAGTTGTCAAACTTTGCACAACTAGTGTGTAGAGAGCCAGATTCAAACTCAGATCAGGCTGACTCTTAAGCTGCACCCTTTCTCCTAAATTGCACTATTTTGAGATGACTTGTTTAACAAATGCTGAAAAAACTAGCTCCTTTCTTGTATGCATGTTTACAACAGCCTGTAAGTGAGAACCTTGAGTGTTTTTTAAATAGTTTCTCACAAATATTTCCTTAATGAATAAAAATTGAGTGAATAAATGATCAACTAACACATTTCCAGAATTGGGCAGACCATCTCTTAACTTGCCCAAATAGATATTTACTTTTATTTTTTTTTTTACTTTTTTTTTTATTTCAATCATTGTTCAAGTACAGTTTTCTCCCCCCTACTCCCGTTCCAGCCCCTCCACCCAACCCTCCCCCCTTCCCCCCATTACCCCCCACCCCTGGTTTTTGTCCATGTGTCCTCCAAATTTGTTCCTGTAATCCCTACCCATTCCCCCCTGAAATTCCCTCTTCTCTCCCCTCTGGCCACTGTCAGACTATCCCCTATTTCAGTGTCTTTGGTTATATTTTGCTAGTTTTTTGTTTTGTTTTGTTTTGTTTTGTTGTTTAGATTCCTGTTAAAGGTGATATCATGTGGTATTTGTCTTTCACTGCCTGGCTTGTTTCACTTAGCATAATGCTTTCCAGCTCCATCCATGCTGTTGCAAAGAGTATGAGCTCCTTCTTTCTTTCTGCTGCATAGAATTCCATTGTGTAAATGTACCATAGTTTTTTGATCCATTCATTTACTGATGGGCATCTAGGTTGCTTCCAGCACCTAGCTATTGTAAATTGTGCTGCTATGAACATCGGGGTGCAAAGGTTCTTTTGTATTGGTGTTTTAGTGTTCTTAGGATAGAGTCCCAGCAATGGAATTGCTGGGTCAACAGGCAGATCCATTTTTAGTTTTCTGAGGAAGTTCCAAACTGCTTTCCATAATGGTTGTACCAGTCTGCAGTCCCACCAACAGTGCACTAGGGACCCCCTTTCTCCACATCCTCTCCAACACTTGTTGTTTCTTGCTTTGTTTATGATGGCCATTCTGACTGGTGTGAAGTGGTATCTCATTGTGGTTTTAATCTGCATCTCTCTGATGGCTAGCGATATTGAGCATCGCTTCATGTGTCTTTGGATTTTCTGTATGTCCTCCTTGGAGAAGTGTCTGTTCAAGTCCTTTGCCCACTTTTTAATTGGGTTACTTGTCTTCTTAGAGTGGAGTCGTGTAAGTTCTTTATATATTTTGGAGATTAAACCCTTGTCTGAGGTATCATTAGCAAATATGTTTTCCCATACAGTTGGTTCTCTTTTTATTTTGATACTGTTTTCCTTAGCTGTGCAAAAGCTTTTAATTTTGATGAGGTCCCATTTGTTTATTCTTTCCTCTATGTCCCTTGCTCTAGGAGACAAGTCAGTAAAAAAGTTTCTGCGTGAAATATCTGAGATTTTCCTACCTACGTTCTCTTCTAGGACTTTAATGGTGTCACGCTTTATATTTAAGTCTTTTATCCACCTTGAATCTATTTTTGTATAAGGTGTAAGTTGGTGCTCGAGTTTCATTTTTTGCACGTAGCTGTCCAGTTCTCCCAACACCATTTGTTGAAGAGGCTATTTTTATTCCATTTTATGTTGCTGCTTCCTTTGTCAAATATTAATTGACCTTAGAGACTTGGGTTTATTTCTGGACTCTCTGTTCTGTTCCATTGGTCCATGTTTGGTGCCTGTTTTTATGCCAGTACCAGGCTATTTTGATTACAGTGGCCTTGTAGTATAGTTTAGTGTCAGGTATTGTGATTCCTCCTACTTTACTCTTCTTCTCAAAATTGCAGCAGCTATTCGGGGTCGTTTTATGGTTCCATATAAATTGTTGAAGTGTTTGTTCTATGTCTGTGAAATATGCCATTGGTACTTTAATAGGTATTGCATTGAATGTGTAAATTGCTTTTGGTAGTATGGACATTTTAATGATATTAATTCTTCCAATCCATGAACACGGTATATGTTTCCATTTGTTTGTGTCTTCCTTGATTTCTCTCCTCAGTGTTATGTAGTTTTCTGAATACAGGTCTTTTACCTCTTTGGTTAGGTTTATTCCTAGGTATTTTATTTTCCTTTTTGCTATTTCAAATGGGATTTTTTTCTTGATTTCTGCTTCTGCTGTTTCATTGTTGGTGTACAGAAATGCCTTTGATTTCTGGATATTGACTTTGTATCCTGCTGTTTTACCAAATTCATTTATTAGGTCAAGCAGTTTTTTGGTGGAGTCTATAGGATTTTCTATGTACACTATCATGTCATCTGCAAACAGTGACAGTTTTGTTTCCTCCTTTCCGATTTGGATTCCTTTTATTTCTTTTTCTTGTCTTATTGCTGTGGCTAGAACTTCCAGTACTATATTGAATAGAAGTGGTGAAAGTGGACATCCTTGTCTTGTTCCTGTTCTTAGTGGAAAAGATTTTAATTTTTGCCCATTGAGTATAATGTTGGCTGTAGGTTTCTCATATATGGCCTTTATTATGTTGAGGAATGCTCCCTCTATTCCCACTTTACTGAGCGTTTTTATCATAAATGGGTGCTGTACCTTATCAATGCTTTTTCTGCATCTATTGATATGATCATGTGGTTTTTGTCTTTGCTTTTGTTTATGTGATGTATTACATTTACTGATTTGCGTATATTGTACCATCCTTGCATACCTGGAATGAATCCAACTTGGTCATGGTGTATGATCTTCTTAATGTACTGTTGGATGCGGTTTGCCAGTATCTTGTTGAGGATTTTAGCGCCAATGTTCATCAGCAATATTGGCCTGTAGTTTTCTTTCTTTGTTGTGTCTTTATCTGGTTTTGGGATTAAGATGATGTTGGCCTCATAAAAAGAGTTTGGGAGTCTTCCATCTTTTTGGATTTTTTGAAATAGTCTGTGAAGGATAGGTGTTAGTTCTTCCTTAAATGCTTTGTAGAATTCTCCTGTGAAACCATCTGGTCCAGGGCTTTTGTGTGTTGGGAGTTTTTGGATTACTGCTTCAATTTCTTTTGCTGTTATTGGTTTGTTCAGGCTTTCTACTTCCATTTTATTGAGTTTTGGAAGGTTATATTTTTCTAGAAATTTGTCCATTTCATCTAGGTTTTCAAATTTCTTGGCATACAGCTCTTTGTAGTAATTTGTTACAATCCTTTGTATTTCTGCGGTATCTGTTGTAATCTCTCCTCTTTCATTTTTGATTGTGTTTATTTGGGTTTTCTCTCTTTTTTTCTTGATGAGTCTGCTTAAAGGCTTGTCGATTTTGTTTATCTTTTCAAAGAACCAACTCTTGGATTCATTGATCTTTAGAATTGTGCTTTTAGTCTCTATGTCATTTAATTCTGCTCTGATCTTGGTTATTTCCTTCCTTCTGCTTGCTCTGGGCTGTCTTTGTTGTTGTTCCTCGAGTTCTTGTAGACGTAGGGTTAGGTTGTTTGTTTGAAATGTTTCTAACTTTTTTAGGTGGGCCTGTATCGCTATGATCTTCCCTCCCAGGACTGCCTTGGCTGTGTCCCATAAGTTTTGGGTTGTTGTGAGTTCGTTTTCATTTGTTTCCAAAAACCGTTTGATTTCTTCCCTAATATCATTCTTGACCCATTCATTGTTTAATAGCATGCTGTTTAATCTCCATGAATTTGAGTGTTTTGGGTTTTTTTCCTTGGGGTTGGTTTCTAGTTTCAGTCCCTTGTGATCCGAGAAATTGCTTGGTATGATTTCAATTTTTTTGAAATTGTTGAGGCTTGTTTTGTGTCCTATCATGTGGTCAATCTTTGAAAATGTTCCATGTACATTTGAAAAAAATGTGTATTTAGCTTCTTTGGGATGGAGGGTTCTGTAAATATCAGTAAAGCCCAGTTCGTCTAGGGTATTGTTCAATGCCACAATATCTTTGTTGATGTTTTGTTTGGAAGATCTGTCCATTTTTGATAGAGGGGTGTTAAAATCCCCCACAATAATTGTGTTGCTGTCCATATCTTTCTTGAAGTCCTCTAAGATTTTCTTTATGTATTTAGGTGCTCCTATGTTGGGTGCATATATATTTACTATGTTTATGTCTTCTTGGTGAATTCTTCCCTTGAGTATTATGAAATGACCTTCTGGGTCTCTCTTTATGGATCTTCTTTGGAAGTCTATTTTGTCAGATATGAGTATTGCTACCCCGGCTTTTTTCTCCTGTCCATTTGCTTGGAAAATTTGTTTCCAGCCCTTCACTTTCAACCTGTGCAGATCTTTTATCCTGAGGTGGGTCTCTTGTAGACAGCATATGTGTGGGTCATGTTTTCTTATCCAATCAGCTATTCTATGTCTTTTGATTGGAGCGTTTAGTCCATTTACGTTTAAGGTTATTATTGATAGGTACTTATTCATTGCCTTTTATGTACGTGTGATCCTCTCTCACTCTCTTTTTTCCTTTCTTTCCTTAAAGCAGTCCCTTCAGCATCTCTTGCAGAGCTGGTTTAGTGGAGGTGTATTCTTTTAGACTTCTTTTGTCTGAGAAGCTTCTTATTTGGCCTTCTATGTTAATTGAGAGCCTTGCTGGGTAAAGTAGTCGTGGTTGCAGGCCTCTGGTTCTCATTACTTGGATTATTTCTTGCCATTCTCTTCTGGCTTGGAGTGTTTCCATTGAGAAGTCAGCTGTTAGCCTTATTGGGGCCCCCTTGTATGTTACTTCCTTCTTCTCCCTAGCTGCCTTTAAGATTCTCTCTTTGTCTTGAAATTTTGCCATTTTAATTATGATGTGTCTTGAGGTGGGCCTCCTTGGGTTCCTCTTGATTGGGACTCTCTGTGTTTCCTGTATTTGTGTGACTTTTTGTCTCATCAAATTAGGGAAGTTTTCCATCATCACTGTTCAACTAGGTTTTCTATCCCTTGTTCTTCTTCTTCTCCTTCTGGTATCCCTATTATACGGATATTATTACGTTTCATATTGTCTTGCATTTCTCTTAATCCCTCTTCATTCTTTCTGAGCCTCTTTTCCCTTTCTTGCTCTTTCTGGGTGTTTTCTTCTATTTTGTCCTCTAGCTCGCT